>NW_028260733.1:0-37579 GCF_056163025.1 Triticum urartu | reverse complement strand
AGCTAAAGGTGTGCGTTCATGAGCCCATGCTAAAGTCTCAATTAATTCCTGCCAATACCCCCGCCAGGAAATTAAGAACATAAATCCAGTAGCCCAAACAAGATGTCCAAATAAGAACATCCACGCCCATACCGATAAACTATTCATCCCAAAAGGATTATATCCATTGATAAGTTGTGAAGAGTTTAACCATAGGTAATCTCTTAACCATCCCATCAAATAAGTGGAGGATTCATTAAATTGTGAAACGTTGCCCTGCCATAATGTGATATGTTTCCAATGCCAATAAAAAGTAACCCACCCAATGGTATTTAACATCCAGAAAACTGCCAAATAAAATGCGTCCCAAGCAGAAATATCACAAGTACCGCCGCGCCCTGGGCCGTCACAAGGAAAACTATATCCAAAATCCTTTTTATCTGGCATTAATTTGGAACCGCGTGCATCTAAAGCGCCCTTTACTAAAATCAATGTAGTTGTATGCAAACCTAGAGCAATAGCATGATGAACCAAGAAATCCCCAGGTCCTATTGTTAAGAAAAGCGAATTACTATTCTCATTAACAGCATTCAACCATCCGGGCAACCATAGGCTTCGACCCGCATTGAAAGCGGGGCCATTCGTTGAAGATAAGAGTATATCGAACCCATATGTCGTCTTGCCATGAGCAGATTGTATCCATTGGGCAAATATAGGTTCGATCAAGATTTGCTTTTCTGGAGTACCAAAAGCAAGCATGACGTCGTTATGAACATAAAGGCCCAAGGTATGGAATCCTAGAAAGAGGCTAGCCCAACTTAAATGAGATATGATAGCTTCTTTATGGTCTAACATTCTTGCCAATACATTATCCTCATTCTGTTCCGGATTGTAATCCCTAATGAAAAAAATAGCTCCATGAGCAAAAGCCCCTGTCATGATGAACCCTGCAATATATTGGTGATGAGTATATAAAGCAGCTTGAGTAGTAAAGTCTTGTGCTATGAATGCATAAGGAGGTAAAGAGTACATATGTTGAGCTACTAAGGAAGTAATAACCCCTAAAGAAGCTAGAGCAAGACCTAACTGAAAATGAATCGAATTGTTGATTGTGTCATAAAGGCCCTTATGCCCACGCCCTAATCGACCCCCCGGAGGAGTATGCGCTTCTAAAAGATCTTTAATACTGTGCCCAATTCCGAAGTTAGTTCGATACATGTGACCGGCAATGAGAAAAATAAATGCAATAGCTAAATGATGGTGAGCCATATCGGTCAGCCACAAACTTTGTGTTTGTGGATGGAATCCCCCAAGAAGAGTTAGAATGGCAGTTCCCGCTCCTTGAGCGGTACCAAATAAATGATTACTCGAATCAGGGTTTTGGGCATAAAGATTCCATTGACCCGTCAAAAGGGGTCCCAACCCCTGGGGATAGGGTAATACATCTAAGAAATTATTCCATCGAACGTACTCCCCCCTGGATGCGGGAATAGCAACATGAACTAAATGTCCTGTCCAAGCCAAAGAACTTACCCCGAAAAGTCCTGACAAATGATGATTGAGACGAGATTCCGCGTTTTTGAACCACGAAAGGCTTGGTTTCCATTTGGGTTGTAGATGTAACCAACCCGCTATTAAGGACAGCGTAGAAAGAAATAATAGAAAAAGAGCTCCAGTATAAAGATCCTCATTGGTGCGTAATCCTATTGTATACCACCACTGATAAACTCCAGAATAAGCAATATTCACTGGACCAGCAGCACCTCCTCGAGTAAAGGCTTCCACAGCGGGTTGACCAAAATGAGGATCCCAAATCGCATGAGCAATAGGTCTTACGTGTAAAGGATCCTGTATCCATGATTCAAAATTTCCTTGCCAAGCTACATGAAACAGATTTCCGGACGTCCATAGAAAGATTATTGCTAATTGCCCAAAGTGAGAAGCAAAAATGTTCTGATAAAGACGTTCTTCAGTAATATCATCATGACTTTCGAAATCATGTGCGGTAGCAATACCAAACCAAATACGACGAGTAGTGGGGTCCTGAGCTAAGCCTTGGCTAAACCTGGGAAATCTTAATTCCATAATGCCTTTCAAATCCTCCTAGCCACTATCCTACTGCAATAATTCTCGCTAAGAAGAATGCCCATGTCGTGGCAATTCCACCCAGAAGGTAATGGGTTACTCCTACAGCGCGTCCTTGTATAATGCTCAAGGCTCTAGGCTGAGTAGCAGGAGCAACTTTTAATTTGTTATGAGCCCAAACGATAGATTCAATGAGTTCTTGCCAATAACCACGGCCGCTGAATAAAAACATTAAACTGAAGGCCCAGACAAAATGAGCACCTAAGAAAAAAAGACCATATGCAGATAATGAAGAACCATAAGACTGAATGACTTGCGATGCCTGTGCCCACAAGAAATCTCGAAGCCACCCATTAATCGTAATGGAACTCTGTGCAAAGTTTCCCCCTGTAATATGAGTTACCACCCCTTGATCACTTATAGTACCCCAAACATCCGACTGCATTTTCCAACTGAAATGGAAAATGACTACCGAAATTGCATTGTACATCCAGAATAAACCTAAGAAAACATGATCCCAGGCGGATACTTGACATGTTCCCCCTCGGCCAGGCCCATCGCAAGGAAAGCGAAAACCTAGATTTGCTTTATCGGGTATCAAACGGGAACTCCGAGCAAATAAAACACCTTTCAAAAGTATTAATACAGTCACATGTATGGTAAATGCATGAATGTGATGGACTAAAAAATCTGCGGTTCCTAATGGAATAGGTAACAAAGCCACTTTGCCACCTACTGCTACTAACTCGCCGCCTCCCCACGTTAAGCTAGTACTTGTTGTTGCACCAGGAGCTGTTACGCCAGGCGCAGTAGCATGGATATTTTGTACCCATTGAGCAAAGATAGGTTGTAATTGTATGGCAGTATCCGAAAACATATCTTGTGGACGGCCTAAAGCACTCATGGTATCATTATGAATGTACAAGCCAAAACTGTGAAAACCTAGAAATATACATACCCAGTTAAGGTGGGATATGATTGCATCGCGGTGTCTAAGGACGCGATCTAATAGATCGTTGTATCGAGTAGTTGGATCATAGTCTCTTACCATAAAAATTGCTGCATGTGCAGCAGCACCGACTATTAGAAATCCGCCAATCCACATGTGGTGTGTGAACAAGGAAAGTTGTGTACCATAGTCAGTAGCTAGGTATGGATAGGGAGGCATAGAATACATATGATGAGCTACAACAATGGTTGTAGAGCCTAGCATAGCTAGGTTAAGAGATAATTGAGCATGCCATGACGTTGTTAAGATTTCATAAAGACCCTTATGGCCTTGTCCTGTAAATGGGCCCTTGTGAGCCTCCAAAATATCTTTAAGTCCATGGCCAATACCCCAATTGGTCCTATACATATGACCTGCGATTAGGAAAAGAATAGCAATAGCTAAATGATGGTGCGCAATATCGGTCAGCCAGAGACCACCGGTTACTGGATCTAGTCCTCCGCGAAAAGTCAGAAATTCTGCGTATTTGGACCAATTTAAAGTGAAAAAAGGGGTTGCTCCTTCGGCAAAACTAGGATAAAGTTGAGCCAAAAGGTCCCGATTCAAGATAAATTCATGAGGAAGTGGTATCTCTTTAGGATCCACCCCAGCGTCAAGAAATTGGTTAATTGGTAAAGATACATGAATTTGGTGCCCCGCCCAAGAAAGAGACCCAAGTCCTAATAATCCCGCTAAGTGGTGATTCAACATGGATTCTACATCTTGGAACCAGGCCAATTTGGGAGCGGCTTTGTGATAATGGAACCAACCAGCAAAAAGCATTAACGCTGCAAAAATCAATGCACCAATTGCAGTACAATAGAGTTGTAATTCACTAGTTATTCCAGATGCTCGCCAAAGCTGAAAAAAACCAGAGGTTATTTGGATTCCTCGGAAACCCCCGCCTACATCACCATTCAATATTTCTTGCCCTACTATAGGCCAAACTACCTGAGCACTGGGTCCAATGTGAGTAGGATCACTTAGCCATGCTTCATAATTGGAAAAACGGGCGCCATGAAAGTACATGCCACTCAACCAAAGAAAGATAATGGAAAGTTGCCCGAAATGAGCACTAAAGACTTTTCGAGAAATCTCCTCCAAATCACCAGTATGACTATCGAAATCGTGAGCATCAGCATGTAGGTTCCAGATCCAAGTGGTAGTATCAGGGCCCTTAGCTAGTGTTCTTGAGAAATGGCCGGGTCTGGCCCATTCCTCAAAAGATGTTTTTACAGGATCCCTATCCACAACAATTTTTACTTCTGGTTCCGGCGAACGAATAATCATTAAGTCCTCCTCTTTCCGGACAAGACATACAAAGAGACCCGCCAACTGTCTTTTTAGTGAATCTTTGAAAGATATATATTTTGAAAGATAGATTTTGAAAGATAGATTTTGAAAGATAGATATTGTGATTAGTTCTTTTCTTTACTATCTACCATCCTTCTATTTTTTTTTTAGTTATTCACTGGAGCAATTATATATTGAAGTCAATCCGAGGCAAGTGTTCGGGTCTATTATGACATAAAGATTAGGTGCCTAACGGACATTGTTTATCTTGAAAAACAAATATTTCTCGACGTAAGAAAAAAATCTTTTTTATTTTTAATTTAAGAAACTAGTGTATTTTTTTTGAGGGCATAAGCTCCTATCTATATCTACTTTCCTTGAGCATAATATAGGGTTTTTTATTTGATTCTAAATTCCAAGATAACTCATTAGAATTATTAATAAGATGGTCCTAATATATTAGCAATATTTAGATTGCCCCCTCTTTTTATTCACTTTATTACTTCTATTCTAGACCCTATCCCTATGGTTTATTCTTATGAAATATCATATAAAATAGAAGGTATAAGAAATGGATATAATGAAATTCTTGATTCGATCTTACGACCTAATTTATTTGATTAATGGATCAACAACCAAACCACCCATTTTATGAAAAAGAAGGAGCATGGTCTTATTCAAATTCAAAGCGCTTCGTAATCTTCAACCAGTTCTGTGCTTCAATATAATTTCCCGGAGTAAGCGCTATAGCTTGTTTCCAATATTCAGCAGCTTGATCAAACCAAGCTTCCGCAATTTCCGAATCACCCTGTAGAATGGCCTGTTCTCCTCGGTCGGAATAGGAAGTTCCTTCCCTTAGAACCGTACTTGAGAGTTTCCTACCTCATACGGCTCAGAAATTGCTATCTGAATTTCCCCTATCTTAACTGAATTCGATTTATCAAAAATCGATCCAATTTGTTCTTGGGTTAAGCAGAAGAAATTAATTACCTAAGTTTCAAACCCTAATTTTTATCAATAATCAGTTTGATCTTTTTTCCCACCTTCAGAAGAATGAAGCATAGATAGATATAGAGCCTTCGTTCAAATTTTCTGAGAGGTAACTATCCCGGTTTCATATATGAAATCTCTATAGAATCCTTGAAAAAGACTTTTTTCCATAAGAAAGAAAAAAGAACTTACTATCTTTGGGATCTGATACTACACCGCTGCTTAATCCCTTAGTGGATCGGCTCTATTACATAAGCGGATTCCTAAATTTTGCCCCATATCATGGGATAAGTAAGCAGTTTTTTTTAGTTGTATCGACCCAGTCGCTCACTAATTGATCTTTACGGTGCTTTCTCTATCAATTTGAGAAACTTTATCCATAGAGTAGTAGTATAGGCCATACTTTCTTCGTTTTTTGATTCTCGTGAAGTGTCCTTCCTTCCTACAGCTGATAGGGAAAAATCGTTGTTTTTACGATCCCTATGTAGAAAGCCCTTTTTTTCTAGTATTTACTAGAAAATTTGATCCTCTCTTTTTTTTTTTTCTTTCTATAGTGGAGATAGTCGCACGTAATGACAGATCACGGCCATATTATTAAAAGCTTGCGGTAAGAAGGGGTTTCGTTCTAGTGCCCGGAAATAATATTCCAAAGCCTTTGTATGCTCTCCATTGCTTGTGTGTATAAGGCCTATGTTATAGAGTATATAACTTCGATCATAGGGATCGATTTCTAGTCGCGTAGCTTCATAATAATTTTGCAAAGCTTCCGCATAATTTCCTTCGGATTGAGCCAACATCCGTTACGGTCGTTCATTCTATTCAAAAAATCTCCGTTCCAAAACCGTACATGAGGTTTTCATCTCATACGGCTCCTCCCTTCTGTACATAATAGTACTAAGCGAAATAATCTATAGAATCAAAATAGAATTAGTCCCGTCTCATTATGAACCGAAAGGGGCTGGTATTTTTCCAAGAAATCTCTAGCCAACCTTCCCACAAGAGGTTTTTCTTAACACCAATGAATTCTATTAATGCTAGAGGAAAACGATAGCTCCAATAATTTCTTTGTTCTCAACGCCTCCTATTTAGAGGAATTAGCTACTTCAACGATCTTTGATGGTTATAGGGGTATCCAAAGTACAAACCTGATGGTTGTTTGTTATCCCAACCATTCTTCCCAGCCCTGATACCGATCAGGAAAGGGGTAATTTCTAACAAAGTTTTTCTCTTGTTGATTCCTATTTCTAGGTGTAGTGCTTTTCTCCCCTATGCTGCCTACGGATACTAATAGAGTAGGATTGGCCTGTAATCCATACCATACCATATCCTGTAGGTGTAACCTTTCGCTCAATACTCAAATCTACAATTGAAGTATCTGAAGCCGCATCAATCGAGGATACACGACGGAAGGAATTGTTAGTTCGCCTCACCTTCCCGAAGCGTGGGTTTGTTTGCTTTACAAATTTGGTTCTCTCTATGCCAACCCCCCTCTCTTTTTCGTAAGACTGAGGTATAGGTAGGGCTAAAAAAAAGCAAAAAAAAGAGTCAAATCGCACCATCTCTATAATAAGTAAATGCCTTTTTTTCTCCTGAGGTTGTCGGAATTATTCGCAATAAAATATTGGCTACAATTGAGGAGGTCTTATCAATGAAATTTCCATTTCCACGGGATCTAGGCATAATTCCCAACCCATTCTATATAGAATTGTTTTCATTCCTTCACAAAATAACATAAAAACAAACACATTCGATTCTTATAATTATAAATAGATTGATCCATATGCTCTACTCTAAATCCATATGCTTTAAATGGATAAGAGAGATATGGATTTTCCGCTCAGCTCAAATTGTATCCTTTTCCTTCTGCTTGGACACGAAGAGATATGAAATATTTGACTAAGACTGGATTTCATTCCACTTTCCTATTTCTGAACAACAACTTATGTTATCAACTATTTCGTGTTTTCAAAGTTATTAATTGTCTCATACCCTATTTTTGATTTCGATAGTATGGTGTAGCGTATCTTATGCAAACGGAATTCTAAGGTTTCTTTATTTTATTATGCAATAAGAAGAATTCTTCCATTTTCTTTTTCTTTAGTTGCGGGAAAACCCAAATTAAAACTTTTATTTTATAGCGAGCGCAATTTCTAGTAAAAAATCCTGTATCCTTCCACTTAGATCAAAAGGAATTTTTCCAATAGAACTATGGAACCCCCGAGTGGTTGCGGTTGTACCTGTACTGCAGGAATAAGAAAACTCGCTATTCACTCAGTTTATTTTCCATAATAAGTTATGTAGGAGAGATGGCCGAGCGGTTCAAGGCGTAGCATTGGAACTGCTATGTAGACTTTTGTTTACCGAGGGTTCGAATCCCTCTCTTTCCGTTTTTCTTAATTCATCAACGTTAAGGATCACAATGTATCAAATCAAATAACAATTTTTTCCAGCAATAATATAATATCTTATATTATCTTATTTTGATTTAATAGAAATTAGAAATTCTCTATAGCAAATTACTGTGGTATGTAAAATACACATAGAGGAAAAAAGAAAAAAGGATCCTAATCCTAGGGTTAATCAATTTTAGCTAGTTGATGGGAAAATACAAATTAATGGTAATGGTCTTAGGGCGATTTAGTTCGGGGAAAGGGGAAGGGGAAGAAAATTCTATGAACCTTTCCTTTTTTCGTTAAGTTCAAGTCTGACGAGAGTAATATTCTACAACTAACAACTCATTTATTTTGAGACCGACCCACTTCCTATCTAGGATTTTATTTACTAGTCCTTTATATTCCAACGTGTCAATCGCCAAATGCTTTGGCAATTTCCCCGGGTCCGATGAAGCAATATAATTTTGAACCAGACCTTTTGATCTTTGGTTATCTTTCGTAGTAATAATATCTCGGGGTTTGCAACGAAAACTTGGTATATTGACTATACGACCATTAACTAAAATATGTCTATGGTTGACTAATTGGCGGGCCCCAGGAATGGTTGAAGCCATACCCAATCGAAAAAGGATATTATCCAAACGCATTTCAAGTAATTGTAGTAAAACCTGGCCTGTTGACCTTTTTGCTTTTCCAGCGATATGTACATATCTAAGTAATTGTCGTTCTGTCAGACCATAATGAAAACGCAATTTCTGTTTTTCTTGAAGACGAATACGATATTGCTCCTTTTTCCCAGAATTGAATTTTTTTTTAAGATTACTTCCGGATTTAGGTGTTTTTCTAGTGAGTCCTGGTAAAGCTCCCAGACGGCGTATTTTTTTTAAACGAGGTCCTCGATAACGGGACATGAAGACTCCTTTTTTTATTTTATTGAAATTTCATTTTACACAATTAATTTCATTGTATTTACATTACAGAATACATCGAAATTAAAACTGAATTAAACTACAGGATAAACAGAGTAAAATCAACTAAAGTACCCCAAAAAATGGAATTTCATCAAAATCTTTTTTTTTTGTATATATATTATTTATTTTATTGTTTTGTATCTAGCAAAATTGTAAGGTAAAAAACATAAAAGATCCTGGATTCTCCATTTAATTCGGAAAAAAAGAGATTCTTGTTCGTAGAACATCGATAGAGAAAAAAAAGCCGACTATCGGATTTGAACCGATGACCCTCGCATTACAAATGCGATGCTCTAACCTCTGAGCTAAGTGGGCTTACATAACGGAAATAGTGTAACAAATAGAAATAGGTATAGTATAGGAAATCCGTAAAATCTCAGATATTAGTTATTAATCTTAGCTATTAACTAGTTCTAAATTTGAAGTTATACTTATAAAAATAAAAAAATACTAAAACTTCTTAAAGATAAAGTTAGCTTGATATGCTTAACTATAGGATATTAAAAAATAAAATTATAGAATTTATTGGTATTTTCATTCGATCATTATAGACTTTATTATTTGTTAATAATTTGAGGATTAATATTTCACTAAGGGGAACATAGAGTCAGAGTAAATAAAATTGCTAATTCTGATTAGAAAAAAAGAATAAATATCAAGCGTTATAGTATAATTTTGAATACTATAAAAAAGTAAGACGGGAGGTGGGGGAGATAAAAACTTTTGGATATATTGATTCGGATTGAATTGCAAATACATCAAGGATAGAATCAATTCAATTCTGAATTGCAATAAGCAAGCGAGGTCTCTCAAATAGAGTCGAACTGAACTGCTAGACTACGTTGAGTGATGAACTCAATGATTCAAAAAAAAAACTAAGAGATGGATGAAATTACACAAGGAATCCTGGTCTCAAAGAAGAGGGAAATGGGGATATGGCGAAATCGGTAGACGCTACGGACTTGATTGTATTGAGCCTTGGTATGGAAACCTGCTAAGTGGTAACTTCCAAATTCAGAGAAACCCTGGAATTAAAAAAGGGCAATCCTGAGCCAAATCCGTGTTTTGAGAAAACAAGGGGTTCTCGAACTAGAATACAAAGGAAAAGGATAGGTGCAGAGACTCAATGGAAGCTGTTCTAACGAATCGAGTTAATTACGTTGTGTTGTTAGTGGAATTCCTTCTAGTTCTAAATTAGAGAAAGAGGGGTTTTATACCTTATACATTTAATAAACACGTATAGATACTGACATAGCAAACGATTAATCACAGAACTCATATTATATTCTAATTATAATATAGGTTCTTTATCTTTTTTAAAAATGAAATTAGAAATGATAATGATTATGAAATAAAAAACTCATATCATAATTTTTTTTTTTCATTATTGTGAATCCACTCCAATCGAATATTGAATAATCAAATTCTTCAATTAAAATTCAAAGTTTTCGAGATCTTTAAAAAAGTGGATTAATCGGACGAGGACAAAGAGAGAGTCCCATTCTACATGTCAATACTGACAACAATGAAATTTCTAGTAAAAGGAAAATCCGTCGACTTTATAAGTTGTGAGGGTTCAAGTCCCTCTATCCCCAAATCCTCTTTTATTCCCTAACTATACTATATTATTATTATTTATCCTCTTTTTTTTTTTCTTTTTATCAATGCACTTTTTTTTCTTTTTATCAATGCAATGGGTTTAAGATTCATTAGCTTTCTCATTCTACTCTTTCACAAAGGAATGCGAAGAGAACTCAATGGATCTTATCCTATTCATTGAATAGATTTCTTTTTTATTAGAGTATCGGCAAGAAATCTTGGTTATTCACTCTATTTTTAAGTTTTATTTAAGTAAACCATGCACAATGCATAGGACTACCCCCCCCATTTTCAAATTTAAAATTTGAAATACTTTAATTAATTTTTAGTCCTTTTAATTGACATAGATACAAATACTCTACTAGGATGATGCACAAGAAAAGGTCAGGATAGCTCAGTTGGTAGAGCAGAGGACTGAAAATCCTCGTGTCACCAGTTCAAATCTGGTTCCTGGCAGAGAAAAAAAAAAAAAAGATCCACCGAATAGGTATTGATCCAAATACCTCGAGATGGATTGTGATACATATTCATTAATAATATTTATTCATCTAAGTGGATAAATCTATAATATAAATATAGAGGCACTTCTTTTTCTTTTTAAAGAAGTTTTAAAATATATCTTTTCTTTATGATAAAGAAGGGGGTGAGATTCCCCTTTATTTTTTTGCGTTTCTTAATTTTGTATTCCGCTATTCCGACGAATATTTTTTTAGTCTTGCTTATCTTTATCTTATCTTATTTTCCTAGTTGTGCTAAGTAATGTGCGCGGTACAAAGTTCCTGGTAGAGAACTTCTTTGAGTCATCCTATTTTTCTGTTCATATGAAGGAAATTAATATGCGATTTTCAAAATAGGGGAATCCAAATGAAACCCTTTTTTTGCTCAGTCTATCTGGAATGCTTTTGTATAATTAGGAATTAATTATAAATAGGTATTCCGTTTCATCTAGGAAAAGAACCTAAAAATATTCCTTGACTTGAATAAAATCTGGAGTTGTGTTGTATAAGTGAGCATGAATTTCTTATCATTCAATGAGCATCTTGTATTTCATAAAAATTGGGGGTTATATAATCCTTACGTAAGGGCCAGCCTATCCAACTTTCAGGCATTAGGATACGTTTAAGGCGCGGATGATTATCATAAGAGATTCCCACCATATCATAAGATTCGCGTTCTTGAAAATCGGCACTTCTCCAAATCCAGAAGACAGACGGAATTCTAGGATTATCCTTTTGGGCAAAGACTTTTATGCAGACTTCTTCTGGATTATCTATACCATATTGTATTCTCGTAAGATGATACACGCTAGCTAAAGATCCACCGGGTGCTACATCATAAGCACATTGGGAGCGTAAATAATTGTAACCATATACATATAAAATGACAGCAATGGAATCCCAATCCCCTGCTTTTATTTGTAAAGTCTCTATTCCTCGGTGATCAAAGCCCAAAGATCTATGAACCACCTCATGTTTGACTAGCCAATTAGATAACCAACCCTGCTGCATTGTCTTCATCTCTCCCTCTTTGTATAAATATTTCACATTTCGGATGCAAGTTTGAAAGATTGCCCTGCTTTTTATTTTTCTACACAAAAGAGCCCCTCTCCTAATTCACTAATTTGTAGGAAGGTACTGAACTTTTGGATTTGAAAAAAGTTTCAGAAGATATATCTAATGTAGATGGTGATTGATAGAGCAATTCTTGCTCATAAGTTCCTGTATGAGTACTGCGCCTAACATAAAGCTTGTGACTGGTAGTAAAACATCTATTTTTATTTTGAGATAGAGTTTGATCCTCAACTATTTCTCGCGATATCTTCTTACGAAGTTTTGTTAGGGCATCTATAACTGCCTCCGGTTTAGGTGGGCAGCCCGGCAAGTAGACATCCACAGGAATTAACTTATCAACTCCCCGAACAGTACTATAGGAATCCGTACTGAACATTCCCCCTGTAATAGTACAGGCTCCCATAGCAATGACGTATTTTGGTTCAGGCATTTGCTCGTATAATCTCACTAAAGAGGGAGCCATTTTCATTGTTACCGTACCGGCTGTTAAAATTAGGTCTGCTTGCCTAGGACTTGATCTTGGTACCAATCCATAACGATCAAAGTCGAATCGTGAGCCTATTAATGAAGCAAATTCAATGAAACAACAACTGGTACCGTATAGAAGGGGCCATAAACTGGAGAGTCTTGACCAATTCGAAAGATCATTTGGTGTAGTTGAAATAACAGAATTGGAACTTGTTTGGTCAAGTAAGGGAAACTCAATCAAATTCATAACTGTCTCAATAGAATCTTTTCCTTCTTTTTTTTTGTCTAAATATTCAGTTAAGACCATTCCAAGGCTCCTTTTCGCCATGCATAAACTAAACCAACAACTAAGATAAGCACGAAAATCAAAGCTTCGATAAAAACGGATACACCCAATACGTCGAAACTCATTGCCCAAGGGTATAGAAAGACGGTTTCCACATCAAAAACAACAAAAACGAGCGCAAACATATAATAGCGTATTCGGAATTGTACCCAAGCCCCTCCCATGGGTTCTATACCCGATTCATAACTAGAAAGCTTCTCTGGTCCTTCACTAACCGGGGCTAAAAGTCCTGAAATCGAAAATGCCAAAATAGGAATAAGGCTTGCTATTATTAGAAATGTCCAAAAAATATCATATTCGTGAAGCAGAAACATAATGTACTCCCATTAATGTGGAATAGGCGGAACTTAAATTAGTCAATTCAATTCAGCATTGTCAATTTATCCAGAACTTCTCTCTTTTCCTCGGTGAAACAAGAATCTTTTTTGTTCAAACAAAAGCGCTTAGTTTAAGTTTAGCCTTTGTTTCCTCTGTGCTGCATCTTCTTTAAAGATTCATCCAATGGAATCCCAACTCCCTTTCTTTTGGATTTCCATTCTATTTAGATATGGTGTATGTAGATCTAATTCTTATATAAAGAAAACTTTCTCGTTTCACTTTGTCTCGCTTTCTCTAGAATCTCTAGAAAAAAGAATAGCTCTATCCTTTATTTAATATTTAATAATAAAATAATAAGAGACTATTAAATAAAAATGAGAATACTACTAAATTAGAACCTAATTAAGATAGTAGGACTAATCTATGCAGTATAATTAATGAGAAGTAATACTATAAAATAAAAATAAAGAACTCTATTTCAGAACTATGAGACAGAATATTCTGTTTTCTTATTTACTCTTTACTTTATTTTTTCTATTTAAAGTTGATCAATTTACATAATGTATCTATAAACAAAGTAATAAATATACTTAAAACAAAGTAGGAATTCGCAAAATGGATAAAATCATTGCAGTTATTATAGGGAAGTCTAGAGATATCCTATTTGAAGGAGGACGGGATTCAAATCAGGGAAAGGATCCTTTCTTCTATTGATTTGATAGAAATTCGTTTTTCTTTTCCTGTCTGTATGATTTTGATTTTCGATGAATGAGCCTTTGGTAATGCTTTTATCTCTATTCTATGTCGCAGGCGCCTATCCAGTCTATAAACAAATACTAATGAGAAAATGAAAACTATACTAAACTAAAGAAAACATAGGATAGAGATCCTAAAATCTAAAAAAGGGCATATTAGGGCTATACGGATTCGAACCGTAGACCTTCTCGGTAAAACAGATCAAACGGATTATTATCGAAATGATTTGAACTGTTTCAAAGACCCAACATGCATTTTTTTGCATTGGGCTCTTTCATAAACTGATTTAAAGATCAGTTAGTCCACCATAGTTTTTCTTTACGGAAAGATAATGAGATGGCTCCCTGTGCTCTGATTGATTTTTTGTATTATGATCTATCTAGGAGCAATACCAAAGTGTTTCAAAGGAGGATTACCTTGACTTAGGTCTGCCTCCGGTCTAAATTAAATCAACCTAAGTGAAATGGAGTCTCTATCGTTCCACTGCAAGAGTTAACTATGAGACTTCATACACCTTAAAGTTCATAGAACGAAAAGAAGTTTTTTGGAGGCCCTTATCCTCATTACGCCTAGCATTTAGTGGGCTGGATATTTACCTTATCAACTAGCAAATCCATAAGGGTTCTATTTGATTAGGCACCTGAATTGGCACCTGAATCGGACTGAACCGACTGTTTGTCAGGCTACTGTTCTCCTATTCTCTCGAATCTATGAAGTAAGACATTGATTTTGCAATAAGATCGATTATGTTCATTGCATAATAAGCTCCTTTGAAAAGCATTGGCGCACGTGTAAACGAGTTGCTCTACCGAACTGAGCTATAGCCCTTATCAGAGATATCTTAACATATAGATAATTTCTTGTCAAGATGAATATTTTCTAATGCCAGAGGATACCCCTTTGATCTGTATTGTTTAGTATTTAGTTTAGTATTTAGTATATAACAGACCAATAACAGAGCGGTATTGCTTAGAAAAGGGATTCAATATATAATCGATCGAAGTAATGGGTCTTCCTTTGTGGTGATAAATTGCCTACTTAACTCAGTGGTTAGAGTATTGCTTTCATACGGCGGGAGTCATTGGTTCAAATCCAATAGTAGGTAAGTAGGTAGAAAAATTACTAGATAGCATTGGACTTACTTCGCTTCGCTATCTAATAACTTTTTCTACCCCTCTTCCCTTTTTCTTTGTATCAACTATAAACCACTGGATTGTCTTCAATTGGATGGGGGAATCCAATTGACAGCCTCGATTCGTATCCTAGCTCGTCTGAGAGCGAGCTTCGCTTCAACCAAATCTTTCGTACCCTCAGCTTTACTCAAGTTAGCTTCGGCTATTTCAAGTGCCTTTTGAGCTTCTTCCGGATCAATATCACTACCCAGTTCCGCATCATTTCCTAAAATGATGATCTCATTATTAACTATTCTCGCAAAACCGCTCCACAGAATCGCTGTTAACCATTGGTCGTTGAGGAGGCGTATTCTCAAAGGACCCATATCTACTGCTGTGTTAATGGGGGCGTGGTTTGGTAATACGCCAATTTGGCCACTATTAGTGGATAAAATGATTTCTTTCACTTCACAATCCCAAATAATTCGCTTAGGAGTCAGTACATAAAGATTTAATTTCATTTCTTCGATTTGTTCTCCTCTTCTAAGGTTATAGCTTTCGTGCTAGCTTCATCGATGTTACCCACCAAATAAAAAGCCTGTTCAGGTAGGCCGTCTAATTCTCCGGAAAGGATTAGTTGAAATCCCCTAATAGTTTCCGCAAGAGCAACATACTTTCCTGGAGAACCAGTAAAAACTTCTGCCACAAAGAACGGTTGTGATAAGAAACGCTCAATTTTTCTTGCTCTTGCTACAGTTAAACGATCCTCTTCCGATAATTCATCCAAGCCAAGAATTGCGATAATGTCCTGAAGTTCTTTGTAACGTTGTAAAGTTTCCTTAACTCTTTGCGCAGTTTCATAATGTTCGTTGCCAACGATCCGAGGCTGTAACATAGTCGAGGTTGAATCTAAAGGATCTACTGCTGGATAAATACCCTTGGAAGCTAATCCTCTGGAAAGTACGGTAGTAGCATCCAAATGTGCAAATGTTGTGGCAGGGGCAGGGTCGGTCAAATCGTCTGCAGGTACATAAACTGCTTGAATCGAAGTTATAGATCCCTTTTTAGTAGAAGCAATTCTTTCTTGCAAAGAACCCATTTCTGTACTAAGAGTAGGTTGATAACCCACTGCGGAGGGCATTCTCCCTAATAAAGCGGATACCTCTGATCCTGCTTGAACAAAACGAAAGATATTATCGATAAATAAAAGCACGTCTTGCTTATTAACATCTCGGAAATATTCCGCCATAGTTAGGGCAGTTAAACCAACTCTCATACGAGCTCCCGGTGGTTCATTCATTTGGCCATAGACTAGAGCTACCTTTGATTCCTCAATATTTTTTTCATTAATTACTCCGGATTCCTTCATTTCCATATAAAGATCATTTCCTTCACGAGTCCGTTCCCCTACTCCACCGAATACGGATACGCCCCCATGAGCTTTAGCAATGTTATTGATTAATTCCATGATCAGTACTGTTTTACCTACTCCAGCCCCCCCAAATAGTCCTATTTTTCCTCCACGTCGATAAGGAGCTAAAAGATCGACGACCTTAATACCTGTTTCAAAGATGGATAATTTCGTATCTAACTCGATAAAGGCAGGCGCAGATCTATGAATAGGGAACGTTGCACTACTATCTACAGGACCCAAATTGTCAACAGGCTCCCCAAGAACGTTGAAAATTCGTCCGAGAGTAGCTCCACCGACCGGAACACTGAGAGGAGCTCCCGTGTCAATCACTTCCATTCCTCTCATCAACCCGTCCGTAGCACTCATAGCTACAGCTCTAACTCGATTATTTCCTAATAATTGTTGTACCTCACAAGTCACATTAATTTGCTTATCGGCAGTGTCTCTACTCTGGACTACCAAAGCGTTATAAATATAAGGTAACTTGCCTGGGGGAAAAGTGACATCCAGCACGGGTCCAATAATTTGATCGATACGACCTGTACTTTTTTCTTCAATTGTGGAAACCCCGGGAGGAGAAGTAGTAGGATTGGTTCTCATAATTATCACATAATTAAAAAAAAGGAATTTGTCGAAATTTTTCTTTTTTTATTGTTGAATAATGCCAAATCAAATCAAAAAAAATCCAAAAGTAAAAAGGAAATGAATTAGTTAATTCAATAAGAGAGAAAAGGGGACCAGGACTTGATTTCGTTGCCCAAGCGAATCCCATTCAATCGTTTACTCATGGAATGAGTCCATTGGAAAGTTCAATCAATCTTTTTTTTCATATACATTTTGCCTTTTGTGGAGGATCTGTGCCTACTCTACTTTCCTATCTAGGACTTCGATATACAAAATATATACTACTGTGAAGCATAGATTGCTGTCAACAAAGAATTTTATTAGTATTTAGTTAGGTATTTGCATTCAAAATAAGAAAAGAGAACTATTAAGAACTTGTAAAATAAGGATTAGGAATTAATTTGGGTTGCGCTATATCTATCAAAGAGTATACAATAATTATGGATTTGGTAAATCAAATCCATGGTTTAATAACGAACCGTGTTAACTTACCATAACAACAACTCAATTCCTATCGAATTCCTATATTGGAATTCCTATAGGATAGAACATACACAGGGTGTACGCATTATATATGAATGAAACATATTCATTAACCTAAGCATGCCCTCAATTTTCTTTAATGAGTTGATATTATATTAATTGAATATCCTTTTTGTTTTACGAGATTTTTGCTAAAGTTTCATTTACGCCTAATTAACATCGAGTAGACCCTGTTATTGTGAGAATTCTTAATTCAAGAGTTATAGGGAGGGACTTATGTCACCACAAACAGAAACTAAAGCAGGTGTTGGATTTCAAGCTGGTGTTAAAGATTATAAATTGACTTACTACACCCCAGAGTATGAAACTAAGGATACTGATATCTTGGCAGCATTCCGAGTAAGTCCTCAGCCTGGGGTTCCGCCCGAAGAAGCAGGGGCTGCAGTAGCTGCCGAATCTTCTACTGGTACATGGACAACTGTTTGGACTGATGGACTTACCAGTCTTGATCGTTACAAAGGACGATGCTATCACATCGAGCCTGTTGCTGGGGAAGACAACCAATGGATCTGTTATGTAGCTTATCCATTAGACCTATTTGAAGAGGGTTCCGTTACTAACATGTTTACTTCCATTGTAGGTAACGTATTTGGTTTCAAAGCCCTACGTGCTCTACGTTTGGAGGATCTACGAATTCCCCCTACTTATTCAAAAACTTTCCAAGGCCCGCCTCATGGTATCCAAGTTGAAAGAGATAAGTTGAACAAGTACGGTCGTCCTTTATTGGGATGTACTATTAAACCAAAATTGGGATTATCCGCAAAAAATTATGGTAGAGCGTGTTATGAGTGTCTACGTGGTGGACTTGATTTTACCAAAGATGATGAAAACGTAAACTCACAACCATTTATGCGCTGGAGAGACCGTTTTGTCTTTTGTGCCGAAGCTATTTATAAATCACAGGCCGAAACCGGTGAAATCAAGGGGCATTACTTGAATGCGACTGCGGGTACATGTGAAGAAATGATTAAGAGAGCTGTATTTGCAAGAGAATTAGGGGTTCCTATTGTAATGCATGACTACTTAACTGGGGGATTCACCGCAAATACTACTTTGGCTCATTATTGCCGCGACAATGGCCTACTTCTTCACATTCACCGTGCAATGCATGCAGTTATTGATAGACAGAAAAATCATGGTATGCATTTCCGTGTATTAGCTAAAGCATTGCGTATGTCTGGGGGAGATCATATCCACTCCGGTACAGTAGTAGGTAAGTTAGAAGGGGAACGCGAAATGACTTTAGGTTTTGTTGATTTATTGCGCGATGATTTTATTGAAAAAGATCGTGCTCGCGGTATCTTTTTCACTCAGGACTGGGTATCCATGCCAGGTGTTATACCGGTAGCTTCAGGTGGTATTCATGTTTGGCATATGCCAGCTCTGACCGAAATCTTTGGGGACGATTCTGTATTACAATTTGGTGGAGGAACTTTAGGACATCCTTGGGGAAATGCACCTGGTGCAGCAGCTAATCGAGTGGCTTTAGAAGCCTGTGTACAAGCTCGTAACGAAGGGCGCGATCTTGCTCGCGAAGGTAATGAAATTATCCGAGCAGCTTGCAAATGGAGTCCTGAACTAGCCGCAGCTTGTGAAGTATGGAAGGCGATCAAATTCGAGTTCGAGCCGGTAGATACTATTGATTAACTAGATAAAACTAAAGATAAAGAAGGTATAAATAAAAAAGAAACGAAATAAAAAGAGAAAAAAATCAGTTATGAAATGCAGTAATTCTTCTTTATTCTTCTAATTGATTGCAATTAAACTCGGCTCAATCTTTTTTAGAAAAAAAAGATTGAGCCGAATAAAAATAGATCATGATATGATCATGAGACTTGACAAATTGAGATTCGTCTATTCTATATATCTAGAATATATATATTAAGGTATAATACAATAAAGAAATACAAATAAAATAATAAAATAATAAAATATAGTATTATCATATGATAATGATAATGGAATCAAATACGCAGTATTTACAGAAAAAAGTCTTCGTTTATTGGGAAAGAATCAATATACTTTTAATGTCGAATCGGGATTCACTAAGACAGAAATAAAGCATTGGGTCGAACTCTTCTTTGGTGTTAAGGTGGTAGCTGTGAATAGCCATCGACTACCTGGAAAAGGTAGAAGAATAGGACCTATTCTGGGCCATACAATGCATTACAGACGTATGATCATTACCCTTCAACCGGGTTATTCTATTCCACTTCTAGATAGAGAAAAAAACTAAAGGAGAATGAATGAAAAAAGACATAGTTTGGAAGTTAGACCTTTTTATAGGACTCTCTTTCAATTTCAAAAAAGAGGACGTTTGAAACTTTTAACAGGCGTAATCGTGAGTCAACAAGTGACTCGAACTGTGTGTAAAAAAAGAAGCATTTTTTTTTTTTCAAAATGCTAGAACTAGATAAGGAAGTTTTCTATAACCTTGAGAAAAAGGATAAAAAGGTAGTTTTTTTTTAGTTTATGACTCCGATCAAGAGCGAGAAATCCTTGATTTGGGATTGGACATAGAACCTGGACCCATCGTAGAGACGTTTAGTTCAAAAGAAAGGATCGTATCCTGATGGTAAGAATTATACTTTCGTGGAAATACAGCGCTATAGACTTCAATGCGGTAGAGTAGACGTTTTGTTTCTAATTTTTCTGGACCAAACCTCCGCTCCGACCCAACGATACAATGAATTTTTTCTGTTCATATTCATAAATAAAAAAGATTCGGAATCGCAATGCTACTATATGCGTCCAGAGGAGTATTTGGAATAATATTCTTCTATAATCCATTATTGCGGGGGGTCTTACTAACAGGGCTTCGCTGCACGGGACAGGTCTTCGTCGAAAAGCTAACTCCACCCGGCATTTTCATACCCTTTCTTTGGGTGGTATATCGCCTTTTAAAGTCTAAGAGGGTAGTAGGGGATCTATAGTAGGTAAGATAATTTGCCCTTTGATTTTGATTGAATATACTATTTTTCCGCCTTTACCACGCATTATTGTATGCGCTTCTAGAGAAGTATGTATGCAGGAAGTAAATTCTAACCGCTTTCTTTTGAATCCAATTTCAAATTAGATTAGAAAGATAGAAAGGCCATGAGGATGGGAAAATCAAAATAAAATCTTTTTAATTAGTTCTCCTTTTTTGGAATTTTCTTATTATCCTTTCATTTTTTTTACAGAATATTTTTCAAACTAAAAATAAAAAATACAATACAATAGTCAATATTCCTTATAATAGATATACTTAATTATATCATAAGAATCTTAAGATATTTTTCGACTAGATAGAAATAGTAAATTTGAATTGAGACACCTATTCCATGACGGATTTAAACTTACCTTCTATTTTCGTGCCTTTAGTAGGCTTAGTATTTCCGGCAATTGCAATGACTTCTTTATTTCTTTATGTGCAAAAAAATAAGATTGTCTAGTATTTTTTAGTGTAAGTAATATAATATGGTAGGGTATGTGGCTTTTTCTACACACACTTTCTACACACAAATGAAAAACGGTTATGGATGCGGATATAGGCTACGAGCATAAATGCATGAATATGCAGAGCCAGGTATAGCGAGTTTTATTTTATTTATTTTAATTGAATCAACGAATATTTTTTGAATAGAAAGTCAATGTATCTAACCTATTATTTCACAGGAGTACTAGTTGCTGAAGGCGATTTCAGAATCAAAAAAAGTAAAGTCAAAATTATTTAGCTTATTCTCTCAATTTCAATCGACCGCTGCTGGATTTAGTATATCTAATATGAATTGGCGATCAGAACACATATGGGTAGAACTTCTAAAAGGTTCTCGAAAAAGGGGTAATTTTTTCTGGGCCTGTATTCTTTTTCTAGGTTCACTAGGATTCTTATCGGTTGGGATTTCCAGTTATCTTGGTAAGAATATTATATCTATACTTCCATCTCAAGAAATTCTTTTTTTTCCGCAGGGGGTCGTGATGTCTTTCTACGGAATCGCAGGCCTATTCATTAGCTCCTACTTGTGGTGTACTATTTTGTGGAATGTAGGTAGTGGTTATGACCGATTCGATAGAAAAGAGGGAATAGTGTGCATTTTTCGTTGGGGATTCCCTGGAATAAAACGTCGCGTCTTCCTTCGATTCCTTATGCGGGATATCCAATCAATTAGAATTCAGGTTAAAGAGGGTCTTTATCCTCGTCGTATTCTTTATATGGAAATCCGGGGCCAGGGGATCATTCCCTTGACTCGTACTGATGATAAATTTTTTACTCCACGAGAAATTGAACAAAAAGCTGCCGAATTGGCCTATTTCTTGCGCGTACCAATTGAAGTATTTTGAGGTATCTTTTTTGAACTGAGTTGAATGAAGAAAAGAAGAATTGGAAGAAGAAAAGTTTTCTCAACACAGGGAGGAAGTCCCTTCTAAATTGGATTTGTTATTGTAAGGGGATTTTTAAGTATTTATCTAAAGGAAGGAACAAACGAGGATAAGAGAAATTTGCTTTTAATTTTTTTTTATCCAAGTTAGATATATCGCATACTATTCTTCCTTTTTCATCCGAAAGGGCTTTTTTTTTATTCTATTTCACTATTTCATTCCATCTAGATCTAAGAAAGAACCCAATGCACTGAAATTCCACTAATAACTAATATACAAAAAAGAAGAATAGATACAGGGTATCAAACCTATAGAGTTTTTGCTTCAAAGAAATAGAAATATCATGAAATAGAAATATCATCATATAGAGTCAGGGAATGGAATAGAGTCAGCGAATGAAGCATATTCATTAACAACTCCATTTACAGATCAAAAATGAAAAAAAAGAAAGCATTGCCTTCTTTACTATATCTTGTATTTATCGTACTTTTGCCTTGGGGGGTCTCTTCCTCATTTAACAAATGTCTGGAACTTTGGATTAAGAATTGGTGGAATACCAGGCAATCCGAAACTCTCTTAACTGATATTCAAGAGAAAAGGATTCTAGAAAGATTCATAGAATTAGAAGAACTTTCTCTCTTGGACGAGATGATAAAAGGGAAACTAAAGACACATGTACAAAAACCTCCTACAGGAATACACAAGGAAATAATACAATGGGTCAAAATAAATAATGAGGATCATCTCCATACCATTTTGCATTTCTCGACAAATATAATCTGTTTGGCTATTCTAAGTGGTTCTTTTTTTCTGGGTAAAGAGGAACTTGTCATTTTGAATTCTTGGGTTCAGGAATTCTTCTATAATTTAAATGACTCAATAAAAGCTTTTTTTATTCTTTTAGTTACTGATTTTTTTGTTGGATTTCACTCCACCCGTGGTTGGGAACTAGTAATTCGTTGGGTCTACAACGATTTTGGATGGGCTCCTAACGAGCTTATTTTCACTATTTTTGTTTGTAGTTTTCCAGTAATTCTAGATACATGTTTGAAATTTTGGGTCTTTTTTTGTTTAAATCGTCTATCTCCTTCGCTTGTAGTCATTTATCATTCAATTAGTGAAGCATAAATTCATTTGATCTCCCGATATTAATATTAATCAAATTAGCAAGCATCTTTTTTTAGAAAGAAAGCCCTTTTCCATTTTAGCAAAATTCTTTCTATTTATACCTACTTTAAGGTATTCATCATTGCAGTACAACTGTTGCAGTAGAATGACAACAGATTCGTGTATAGGGAACTAGATTAGCTTAGCTACCTATCTAATTTATTGTAGAAATTCTGGGATCTGCGATTGGACATGGAAAATAGAAATACTTTTTCTTGGGTAAAGGAACAGATAACTCGATCGATTTCTGTATCGATCATGATATACGTAATAACTCGGACATCTATTTCAAATGCATATCCCATTTTTGCGCAGCAGGGTTATGAAAACCCACGAGAAGCAACTGGACGAATTGTATGTGCCAATTGCCATTTAGCTAGCAAGCCCGTCGATATTGAAGTTCCCCAAGCTGTGCTTCCCGATACTGTATTTGAAGCAGTTCTTCGAATTCCTTATGATATGCAATTGAAACAAGTTCTTGCTAATGGAAAAAAGGGAGGGTTGAATGTAGGTGCTGTTCTTATTTTGCCCGAGGGATTCGAATTAGCGCCGCCCGATCGTATTTCCCCTGAGTTAAAAGAAAAGATAGGAAATCTTGCTTTTCAGAGTTATCGTCCCGATAAAAAAAACATTCTTGTGATAGGCCCTGTTCCCGGTAAGAAATATAGTGAAATTGTCTTTCCCATTCTTTCCCCTGATCCTGCTACGAAGAAAGATGCTCATTTCTTAAAATATCCCATATATGTAGGGGGAAACCGAGGAAGAGGACAGATCTATCCTGATGGTAGCAAGAGTAACAATACAGTCTATAATGCTACGTCAACAGGTATAGTAAGAAAAATACTACGTAAAGAAAAGGGGGGGTATGAAATATCCATAGTTGATGCATCAGATGGACGCCAAGTGATTGATATTATACCTCCCGGACCAGAACTTCTTGTTTCAGAGGGGGAATCCATCAAGCTTGATCAACCATTAACAAGCAATCCTAATGTGGGAGGTTTTGGTCAGGGGGACGCAGAAATCGTGCTTCAGGATCCATTACGTGTCCAAGGCCTTTTGTTCTTCTTCGCATCCGTTATTTTGGCACAAGTTTTTTTGGTTCTCAAAAAGAAACAGTTTGAAAAGGTTCAATTGTACGAAATGAATTTCTAGGTCCCGGGATTTCTTACCATCAAGTTGGTAAAAAGCCTCGATTTATTGGCAATTGCTAGAATTATCTATGATCTATTTTGGAAATCCTTTTTTTGTTTAGACTGCTTTTTGTTTATGAGATGTCTGGAATTCCTTATTTATATCCCATGCAAAAGAAGAGAATCCAAGGCAAAGGCGAGAACAATCAAATTAAAATTTCTTCTTTTTCGGAGGGATTGCAGGTCTTCTTAATCGTCTATTCGGCACAAGAAAAAGCCTTTTTCTTGTGCCGATTCTTCTTGTATCAAAATAAGAATCCTTTTTCTTCCTAATTCGTCAAAGATTACTATTTCTTCTTTATTCGGGTCTGTCTCTTGGACCTCTTTTTCTTTTGCTTAGGTTTAGCCGAGGTAGTGGACAAACAGAGGGGAAGAAAATATGGCGGGGGAAAAATTTCTTGTGATTGTGAGCAAATTGCTTGGCTTGTTTAATTAAGTTCAACTTCAAATTTACAGAAATTTTGCAAAAAAAAAGTAAACTCTTCCATTGAAGGTTTTTTTATTTTTAGGCTAGTTGAATAGTTTTGATTAAGGTTTTATTAGTTTATTACTCGAAACTAAATCAAGGATTTTCAGGATACTTCCTTCGTGGAATAAGATATTGGATCCTCGAGTGATCTCTTTTTCTTGTTGCTTCATAAGAGTGAATCGAATAGATTCAATTCGCGTTATAAGAGTAAAATAAAAATTCCGCGGGTCCTTTCCGCTCTAATCAGATAAAGGGGGGTAAGGACCCGCTAAGCTCCTACTTTTTCATGTTTACAATCTGGTCCCTCCGATTACTATAGAGATGAACCCAATCCAGAATATGAACCATAAAAGAAAACACCTACTAAACCAATCACAGCAATACCAGCTACAGTACCTATCAGCCAAAGAGGAATTCTTCCAGTAGTATCGGCCATTTCCCCTACTTTCCTCCACATTTTATCAATTGGTCATGCTAGAGACAAAAACAGTCATGGGTAGTTATAAGGATGGTATCCTTCCAAATGGGATAAGAGAATTCTTATTAGTCTCTTTCTTTCTCTCAATTGAAGAAGTAATTGGAAAATAAAACAGCAAGTACAAAAATGAGTAATAAACCCCAGTATAGACTGGTACGATTCAATTCAACATTTTGTTCATTCGGGTTTGATTGTGTCATAGTTCTATAGTTGGAATTTGTTTTATCGTTGGATGAACTGCATTGCTGATATTGATCCCAAGAAAAAAACAGTAGGTACAGCTAGTCCGTGAATAGCCAGCCATCGCACTGTAAAAATAGGATAGGTTCGATCTATGGTCATTGAGGGCCTCCTAAAAGGATCTACTAAATTCATCGAGTTGTTCTAAAGAATCAAAACGGTCGGTTATTAACGGAATTCCTTGTCGGCTTTCCGTGAAATACTCGTTTGGCCTAGGACTTCCAAACACGTCATAAGCTAAACCCGTACTGACAAATAACCAACCCGCAATGAATAGGGAAGGTATAGTAATGCTATGAATAACCCAGTATCGAATACTGGTAATAATATCAGCAAAAGAACGTTCTCCCGTGCTTCCAGACATGCTGAACTCCCAAAATTTTTGTACATTCAAAAAAGGAATTGATTCCGTAAAAGATGGGATCGACCAGTAAATAGAAAATTACTGATATTTCATCCTTGTGAGATTGTCAATTTTGTACCAAAGGTGTATTTTGAGTATACCGAATTAGTATAGCTATCCTTCCTATGGCACAGCAATCTGGTTTTGCCTGGTTCCGAAACATAATTACTTTTTTATTTTTTTTTTGTCTATAGGTAAGCTATATGTTATTCAAGGCATCAATAGAAAACCCCATTTTTGTAGGTTCTACTTACTTTTCATTGGCTTCGGAATAATAGAGTAATTCGGAATAGCAGCCAAAATCTTGGGAAAATCTAAGTTAATGATCAATAGGTTTGGATAAATAATTTAGGAAGGATATTCTCATACTGACACAATACAAGGACAAGTATATGTGAAATCTATCCTTTCATAATTCGTAATTCATCCTTGTATTGTTTGTTGGATTAGGTCTAACTTTCTTGACCAAACTGCGAGCGCGGAACTTTACGAGATGAAATAGGGAAAGACAGAAGATAGAATAGAACTTAAAAGGATAATTGAAGTGACTCGTCTTCGAATCTACTTTGGTTGGAGTTCGAAAAAGGAATAAAAATAAAGTAAATTCAAGGAAGAGCTTTCTTTTTTTTTTTTTTTTAACAGCCCCTTGGCAGGTCGTGGAATGCTTTTGTTCTCCTCTTATTCCATATGGAATACAATCAGTTAAAATAAGAAGGAATAGGGGAATATTCGATCGTTCACTCCAAAAAGAGGGTCCTATTGAAAAAGAAATTATCCAAAATAGAAAGAAGTTTTTTTTTTCAAATTCAATTGTTTATTTATCTCTTATTCAAAAATTTCCCTGAAAATTGAATTTCTTTTTTTCATTCAATGGGGTTAGATGATCTAGTTCTTAATATTATTACTTTACTCAATTGACAAATTCCACAACAAATCTCTTGATTCGGAATTAGGGACTCATGTATCATCTGATGAATCCACTTTCTTTTACACTTCTGTATCTTACTCTATCTTGTTTTTTAGTATTATCTAAAATAACTGATGAATTATGAATTTTCCATAACTTAGGTAAATGCTTTACCAACATATGTAGTGTAGTAAAAAAAAATAAATGGAATTTAACTCTTTCATGCTTACTTTAACTAGTTATTTTGGTTTTCTACTGGCTGCTTTAACTATAACCCCAGCTCTATTTATTGGCTTGAACAAGATACGCCTTATTTGAATTGACTGAATAATTATAATTCAGAAAAGAAAAATCTTTCTTTGGGATTCCTGGCATTCTACGACTCTTTTCCAGACTAATTAGGAATTCTTTTCTTGGTCATTGAGATTCGTGGATAATTTAGAGTACTATTTAGGGATAGATCGTACCTCTTTTTTTATCCCCTCGAACAAATCGAAATGATTGAAGTTTTTCTATTTGGAATCGTCTTAGGCCTAATTCCTATTACTTTAGCGGGATTATTCGTGACTGCGTATTTGCAATACAGGCGTGGGGATCAGTTGGATCTTTGATTGAGTCATTTTTTTTTTTTGATTGACCTCCTCCAGACCAGAGAGGAGGTCAAATTGAAATTGGAGTTACAATTCAATTTTGTTAAGTTATTTTACTCTGCTTCGACATAAAATAGATGGAATCACGCTCTGTAGGATTTGAACCTACGACATCGGGTTTTGGAGACCCGCGTTCTACCGAACTGAACTAAGAGCGCTTTCATTCATTCAAAAAGAAAATCTTTTTCTATTCCTAATGTATCTCACGTACGTATAGTCTCCACAAATTCAAGTTATACCCACTTTACTTTAATTGATCTCGTCGCTACTGCCTATAAAGAAGGAAAGAAGTAATAGGTAGGGATGACAGGATTTGAACCTGTGACATTTTGTACCCAAAACAAACGCGCTACCAAGCTGCGCTACATCCCTTTTCCAAATTAAATTGTTGTACAATGCCATTGTACACAATTCCTGTCTTCTTTTCCACATCATAATTTTCTTCTTCTTTCTTTCTCTATCTATATATAGAACCCTCGTGTCATTTCTTCTTTTTGGTCTCATATAATTAAGGAATTATATACATATAAAATCCAATATAATTTCGCCTATAAAAGAAGGATTACTTTTCCTTGGTAATATATAGGAAGAAGGGGTCATCTTTTTCTTTTTTAGGGATAGGAAAATTTCGTCGATATGGTTCATTTTATATATAGCATAACAATCTTGGGCAAGAGTTTATGATCATATATGTATTCCAACAAGGAAGGAGGATTTTCAATGCGGGATATAAAAACATATCTCTCTGTAGCACCCGTGCTAAGTACTCTATGGTTTGGTGCTTTAGCAGGTTTATTGATAGAAATTAATCGTTTATTCCCAGATGCTTTGTCATTCCCTTTTTTTTAATTCTAGTTATTGCTATGGGAGGGATAGATTTCTTCGTGATATGACAAAATTTGATCCTTTTCAATCTTTTTTTAGTATCGGAAGGAAAAAGAAAGAAAAGATGGATTGGGTTGAACCTCAGAGTCATTAAAAATTTGGTAAACCCCATTTTTGAAAATAGAAATTCAATTTAAAGGGGTACCCAAGCTAAATAAGGCCTCAGAAATCAGAGCATAGAAAAGGCGGGGCTGGCTAATTAAATGAAAGGATTTCGAACCAAAATCTTTGCTAATTCGACAAGGATTGTATTCTTTAATTATTTCTCTATTTTTTATTACTTAATTAAAGAATAAAAAAAAATTATTCTAATGAATTTTATTCTTCTTCTTCGGATTCAAAATAGAAGAATAAAAGAATAAGTAGAAGAATTAAGTTAAGTCAATCCAAAAAGAAAAGGAGGTTCATGGCCAAGGGAAAAGATGTTAGAATCAGAGTTATTTTGGAATGCATCAGTTGTGTTCGAAAAGGTGCCAATGAGGAATCGACGGGGATTTCTAGATATAGTACTCAAAAGAATCGCCACAATACACCCGGACAATTAGAATTCAAAAAATTTTGTCGTTATTGTCGCAAGCATACGACTCATCACGAAATAAAGAAATAGGAACATCGTGTGTTTGATCTTTCCAAACAACAGAAAGAGTAAGAACTTCATATTTAATATATAAAGAAAACATAGTATAGAATACAAAATACAAATCAACTCATCTGATTTCCGGTAGATATTATTTCATATGTATAGAGGGTATTCATATACTATAATATGAATCAAATAAGATATGGATCAAAGAAAAACTACTTCTTCTGGATCCTAAATTAATAAAATAAAGAAGTGAATTTTCAAATTTTCAAATTTTAAATAAGGAATAAATCATGTATACATCTAAACAACCTTTTCTTAAATCTAAGCAACCCTTTAGTAAATCCAAGCAAACTTTTAATAAATCCAAGCAACCCTTTCGTAAATCCAAGCAAACTTTTCGTAAATTCAAGCAACCTTTTCGTAAATCTAAACAACCTTTTCGTAGGCGTCCCCGGATTGGCCCGGGAGATCGAATTGATTATAGAAACATGAGTTTAATTAATAGATTTATTAGTGAACAAGGAAAAATATTATCGAGACGAATAAATAGATTAACCTTGAAACAACAACGATTAATTACTCTTGCTATAAAACAGGCTCGTATTTTATCTTTCTTACCGTTTCGTAACTATGAGAACGAAAAGCAATTTCAAGCCCAGTCAATTTCAATAATTACAGGTTCTAGACCCAGAAAAAATAGACATATTCCTCAATTAACGCAAAAGTACAATTCCAATCGAAACTTAAGAAACAACAACCAAAATTTAAGAAACAACAACCGGAACTTAAGTTCCGATTGTTGATGTTTTATTCGAATTCGAAAGGGCCAGACCTATATATATTATAAAGAAAGTAATCCAGCTCGTTGATTCCTACCACTTAATCTTAATTTATTGTATCTTCCCGGAGTTCCCTCTCCGGGAATTCATCTTTTATTATTCCAGTATATTACTTTATTTATACCTTTAATTGATGATCTTTATTTTATTGGAAATCGTGTAAAGATTATTTGGATTTGATACAGCTACTTGTGCAAGCATTTTACGATTAAGAATCAATTTCTTCTTGTACAGGTTGTGTATTAATTTACTATAACTATCGAATACTTTATATACCCGCGTTGCTGCGTTTATCCGAGTGATCCACAAACGACGAAAATCCCTCTTTTGCCTACCTCTATCTCGATGAGAGGAAACAAAAGCTCTTTTTACCTGTTGGGTAATCATTCGATTAAGTCTTAAATGAGCCCCTCTAAAGTTTGAGGCAAATGAACGCATTTTTGTTCGTCGTCTCCGGGCTATATATCCTCGCGGAACTCTGGTCATTGAATCAAATTAACCTTAATGAATAACTAATGATTTCTCTTCTTTTAGCCACCCTTTTTCTCATTAATAACAAAACTAATTATTCCGATATATAAAATATTAATTCCAATGGCTTTTGCTATAGTAACCTTCCCAACCACGATTTTTTATTCCACTCCGTTCAGTTATTTCTATACGAAATAACAAATTCATTCTAATAATACTAAAAAAAATAGTGGGTTCCATCGTTTCTATGGTTCCCTTTTAAACGGTGAGGCCCTCTCTATACACCGGAGCCCTTTCTTTCATCAAAAGGTATTGCGAACTTGTATAGTCCACATTCTTTGGCTCTACCTATCCATTATAGAGTAAATAGCTCTTTTCACAATAAGAGTTATCCATACAGTGACGGTATTTAATTATGAAAGTTGGCTAAGTAGCTGACCCTGTTAGTCCGTTCTTTTAAGATAAAGGAGCATAAGCCTTTTTCTTTTTATTACTATTTCCTCCGCTTAATGGATAACCATTTGCTACCAATGGGAGAATTGCTTCTTATTTCCAATTTAGATAATTGGATTTGCACCAAAGGAAACCATAAATTCCATATACCATAGAAATCTAGGATAGAGAAGCTATATCCTATTCATTGGTACTAATCATGGATACTTCAATTTTTTTTATATTTGTTTGAAGTCATGATCTGAACGAGTCGCACATACACCCTAGCACATGTTCCTCGACGCTGAGGGCATCCTTTAAGCGCGGCCGTTTTTCGAGCATTTCGTATTGGCTGTCTTGCGTTTCTAATAAGTTGTTTAACCGTCGGCATGTTGTATGTATATAGAAAAAAATGGATTGGTTTAGATCCATCTTAACCTGATGATTGCTCATCATGAAGTCTTTCTATTTTCTATTAAATCGAGGAAAACACGAATTTAGCTGTGAAATAACTTTACAAGAAATCCGGACACTACCAATCCTTAAACATTTCTGGAAACCACACTGGATCAGTATCGCAGTGCTTGTCAATCATTTCATCCCCTACAATATCGACAAGTCCATAAGCTTTGGCTTCGTCTGCTGACATAAAAACATCCCTTTCCATGTCTTCGGATACAACCCAAAAAGGCTTGCCTGTTCTTACTGCATAAACCCTTGTGATCATTTCGCGAACTTTGTGTAACTCTTCTACTTCTAGTAAAAATTCTGGTGTCCTTGCCCGATAATAAGCACTAGCAGGTTGGTGAAGCATAATCCTCGCGTGAGGGAATGCTATACGCTTGGTGGGTTCTCCTCCAAGCAGAATGAAGGACGCCATGGAGGCGGCTATTCCGAGGCATATTGTATATATATCTGGTGTCACCGTTTGCATCGTATCAAAAATAGCCATTCCTGAGATTAGCCACCCGCCTGGGGAGTTTATAAACAAAAAAATATCACTAATTCCATCTTCTATACTCAGATATACCATGAGACCTGTAATATGATTCGTGATCTCGCAACGAATCTCTTGACCTAAAAAAAGTGTCCTTTCTCGATACATAACATTGTATAAGTCAACCCAAGTCGCTTCTTCATCTCCAGGAATCCGGTAAGGTACTTTTGGAACACCAATGGGCATATTAGATTAATATTATTAAATTTAAGTAAGAAAACCACACTTTAATATGGAAACGTAAGAATGGAACAGAAAGAAAGAATCCGCAGTTTATTGTCTTAATTTTTATTCTTATTCTATATGAATATTATAGATTCTATTAATACGTAGATTGAAAGGTTATACATATAAGGAATGTAAGACAGATTGAATAAAGAAAAGGGAATGGGTGATTTGAATGCTAAACAAAGAGGGGTAGCGATCTATTCTTCGTTTTTTCCAAATTGGCCAAGTTACCCATTGCATATTGGCACTTATCGAGTATAGAATAGATCTGCTTCTCTTTCTTCTTATGAACAGAATTGGCTTCTTATTTTTAATGGAATGAAATAAATATTCGCGCTTTCTGACACAGAATCCCCTAGAAGGGTTAGGTACATAGGATATGGATAGTCTTTTTCAATGCGATAAAATAAAGCGACATCGTGTCTATTTTTCTTTGCTAAAGGGGTATTTCCATGGGTTTGCCTTGGTATCGTGTTCATACTGTCGTATTGAATGATCCGGGTCGATTGCTTGCGGTGCATATAATGCACACAGCTCTAGTTTCTGGTTGGGCTGGCTCAATGGCTTTATACGAATTAGCAGTTTTTGATCCCTCTGATCCTGTTCTGGATCCAATGTGGAGACAAGGTATGTTCGTAATTCCCTTCATGACTCGTTTAGGAATAACGGATTCGTGGGGTGGTTGGAGTATTTCAGGAGGAACTGTAACAAATCCGGGTATTTGGAGTTATGAAGGTGTGGCAGGTACGCATATTGTGTTTTCTGGCTTGTGTTTCTTGGCAGCGATCTGGCATTGGGTATATTGGGACCTAGAAATATTCTCTGATGAGCGGACGGGAAAACCCTCTTTGGATTTGCCCAAGATCTTTGGAATTCATTTATTTCTTGCAGGGGTGGCTTGCTTTGGCTTTGGGGCATTTCATGTAACGGGTTTGTATGGTCCTGGGATATGGGTATCCGATCCTTATGGACTAACTGGAAAAGTACAAGCTGTAAATCCAGCGTGGGGTGCAGAAGGTTTTGATCCTTTTGTTCCGGGGGGAATAGCTTCTCATCATATTGCTGCGGGTACATTGGGTATATTAGCGGGCTTATTCCATCTTAGTGTCCGTCCGCCTCAACGTCTATATAAAGGATTACGTATGGGCAATATTGAAACTGTACTTTCCAGTAGTATCGCTGCTGTTTTTTTTGCAGCTTTCGTAGTTGCTGGAACTATGTGGTATGGGTCAGCAACGACCCCAATCGAATTATTTGGGCCTACTCGTTATCAGTGGGATCAGGGATACTTTCAGCAAGAAATATATCGAAGAGTTAGCAATGGTTTAGCCGAAAATCTTAGTTTATCAGAAGCTTGGTCTAAAATTCCCGAAAAATTAGCCTTTTATGATTATATTGGTAATAATCCGGCAAAAGGGGGATTATTCAGAGCAGGCTCAATGGACAATGGGGATGGAATAGCTGTTGGATGGTTAGGACATCCCGTCTTTAGAGATAAAGAAGGACGTGAGCTTTTTGTACGCCGTATGCCTACTTTTTTTGAAACATTTCCGGTTGTTTTGGTAGATGAGGAGGGAATTGTTAGAGCAGACGTTCCTTTTAGAAGAGCAGAATCCAAATATAGTGTTGAACAAGTAGGTGTAACGGTGGAGTTCTATGGTGGCGAACTTAATGGAGTAAGTTATTCTGATCCTGCTACTGTAAAAAAATATGCGAGGCGTTCTCAATTAGGGGAAATTTTTGAATTAGACCGGGCTACTTTGAAATCTGATGGTGTTTTTCGCAGCAGTCCAAGGGGTTGGTTCACTTTTGGTCATGCTACCTTTGCTTTGCTCTTCTTTTTCGGACACATTTGGCATGGCGCTAGAACATTGTTCCGAGATGTTTTTGCTGGTATTGATCCAGATTTGGATGCTCAAGTGGAATTTGGAACATTCCAAAAAGTGGGAGATCCAACTACAAGGAAACAGGCAGTTTGATACACATTGTTATAGTATCTTTCACCTCTCTTTTTTGATTTGACATGGGAAACATCTCCCATCCTTTCTTTGACTCTTTTTCTTTCTTTATATGGGAAATTATCCCAAATGACAAATGAATAGGTGTGGAAGTTATAATTGTAAATAAACCAGGATCGAATCTATGGAAGCATTGGTTTATACGTTCCTTTTAGTTTCGACTTTAGGGATAATTTTTTTCGCTATCTTCTTCCGAGAACCACCTAAGGTTCCACCAACTCCAACTAAAAGAATAAAATAATTTCATTTAAGTAAGAAGTCCCCCTATCTGGGAGACTTCTTACTTAAATTAGTCTCCGTGTTCTTCGAATGGATCTCTTAATTGTTGAGAGGGTTGCCCAAACGCGGTATATAAGGCATACCCAGTAAAGCTTACAAGTAAACCAGATATGGAGATGGCGACTAAAGTTGCTGTTTCCATTTTTATAGAATTTCAAGATTACAATGGATCTACGAAAAGATCGTGTATTTACAACTACAACGGAATAGTATACAAAGTCAACACCAATGATTAAATAGAATTTATGGCTACACAAACCGTTGAAGATAGTTCTAAACCTAGGCCAAAACGAACTGGTGCAGGTAGTTTACTGAAACCCTTGAATTCGGAATATGGGAAAGTCGCCCCGGGTTGGGGGACTACTCCTTTTATGGGGATCGCAATGGCTTTATTCGCTATATTCCTATCTATCATTTTAGAAATTTATAATTCTTCCGTTTTACTGGACGGAATTTTAACCAATTAGGTTTCTACTAACTAAAACTAGGAAGTCAGAGTTTTTCCATCCAAAAAAGCCTTTCTAGTTTAAGATCTACATTTCTAGATATTATGGTAGTTCGACCGCGGAATTTTTTTGTTTCGGTATCTCTGGAATATGAGTGTGTGACTTGTTAGAATTGATCCTATTGATAATACATAGAAAGGGCCTGTTATCTCTATCAAGATGATTCTAATTCGTCAGATATTATTTATTCTAGTATCTGGAACACGAAATAGATAGAGTGGATCAAAAAAAAATGGAACTATGATTCATACTCACTATTAAGACCTCGCAACCAGACTGAAAAATTCAAGTAGTTCTTAAATAAAAATAAAAAAGAAATTTTCTTCCTTCCAATTTTGTTTGCCCAAAAGACAACTTTTTTTCTCTCGATTTTGTCGAGTCATTACACTGATTCAATAAATGATTATCAAGCGGTTCTTATTCGAAGAACCCTTGCCTTTTGTTTAGCTTGAGACTAAATCATCGTGGCTCTAGTATGAATCTAAGGTTTTAATTGAACTGATTCATAGGATCTCAACAAGATAATTTCTATATTACGCATAAAAAAACAAATCCTTTATAGGGAAGAGAAAAGTCAAGAAGCCTCTAATGACCAACATAAGGGAAAGGAAGAAAGAAAGACGCGCCAACTTGAGATTTTTTGGCATTATCATCACAAAGAAGATATTCCGGATTTTTCTTATTTGATATCTTCAAGGCAAATCGACCCAATTCAGTGGCTGATGAAGTTTTGAACCTTTTTTCTAATATTCGTTGAAAATTTTTGTGTTTCTGCTTGAGCCGTACGAGATGAAATTTTCATATACGGCTCTTAGAGGGGGACTCGGGTTAGTTACCTATCTCAATAAAGTATATGATTGGTTTGAGGAACGTCTTGAGATTCAGGCAATTGCAGATGATATAACTAGTAAATATGTTCCTCCCCATGTCAACATATTTTATTGTTTAGGGGGAATTACACTTACTTGTTTTCTAGTACAAGTCGCTACCGGTTTTGCTATGACTTTTTACTACCGACCAACCGTTACAGAGGCTTTTTCCTCGGTTCAATACATAATGACCGAGGCCAACTTTGGTTGGTTAATCCGATCAGTTCATCGATGGTCAGCAAGTATGATGGTTTTAATGATGATCCTGCATGTATTTCGTGTGTATCTCACAGGGGGATTTAAAAAACCCCGCGAATTAACTTGGGTCACAGGTGTGGTTTTGGCTGTTTTGACTGCATCATTTGGTGTAACTGGTTATTCTTTGCCTTGGGATCAAATTGGCTATTGGGCAGTCAAAATTGTGACAGGTGTACCTGACGCCATTCCGGTAATAGGATCGCCTTTAGTGGAGTTATTACGCGGAAGTGCTAGTGTGGGCCAATCCACTTTGACTCGTTTTTATAGTTTACATACCTTTGTACTGCCTCTGCTTACTGCCGTATTTATGTTAATGCACTTTCCAATGATACGTAAGCAAGGTATTTCGGGTCCTTTATAGGGAAGGCATATCATAGAGAATTATAATTATCATATATCATATCGGGTAGGTTTTGGTATTTCATTGCTACAAGCATGGGTTATTGTAAAATAACACATGTCATTTGGATACTTCTCTTCAACTCCAAAGTATTTTTATACAATACAAATAGTTGAAGTTAATTTTACGAAAGAAAAAAGGCGGATTATGGGAGTGTGTGACTTGAATTATTGATTTGGCCATGCAGATAAAGAATTGGATCTGCCACATTAGAATTCACAACCAAAGGTGTCTCCGCATCCAATCAACATGTAAGTCCCCTACCTAGGAAGGATAGGCTGGTTCACTTGAGGAGAATATCTTCTATGATCATACCGCAACCATGTCATCCATGAACAGGCTCCGTAAGATCCCATAGAGTAGAAATGGAATAAGTCATGTGACATGATCCAGTTCTCTATTTATTACACTTACCTTTTTATTATAGTATGGAAATGCATTCATTTTCTTTGCATCGATTGTGATCCGCAATACTATCGGAGTAAAAGAAGGGATCTAAGGAAGAATGTAGGCTAAACTTTTTGATTTTTTATTAGTAACAAGTAAATATTTTGTTTGGAGGTAAGAAACTTGCGATATTGAGGGGATAAATACCAACTAATCAAGAGACATGAGACAATCCACAAAGCAATTGATCATGATCAAATTTGTAAGCCCACTTGGATATTGAGCATTTACCCATAAGAATAGGATTATTTTCAATGAGTAGTTGTAGGTGCAACTTCGGAAAAGAGAATCTGATAAAGCTTTTCTTGCCTAGAGTCATTGAGTCATTATAAACCTTAATTCTATTAAGGATCTTCCGCGGTCTTATTTCTTTCACTCTTGCTCGAGCCGGATGATGATAAATTCTCATGTCCGGTTCCTTTGGGGGATGGATCCTAAAGAGTTCACCTATCCCAATAACAAAGAAACCAGACTTAAATGATCCTGTATTAAGAGCTAAATTAGCTAAAGGGATGGGACATAATTATTACGGGGAACCCGCATGGCCCAACGATCTTTTATATATTTTTCCAGTAGTAATTCTAGGTACTATTGCATGTAATGTAGGTTTAGCGGTTCTCGAGCCATCAATGATTGGTGAACCGGCAGATCCGTTTGCAACTCCTCTGGAAATATTACCCGAGTGGTACTTCTTTCCCGTGTTTCAAATACTCCGTACGGTACCCAATAAGTTATTGGGCGTTCTTTTAATGGTTTCTGTGCCAACAGGCTTATTGACAGTACCTTTTCTAGAGAATGTCAATAAATTCCAAAATCCATTTCGCCGCCCAGTAGCTACGACCGTTTTTTTAATCGGTACTGTAGTAGCTCTTTGGTTAGGTATTGGAGCAACATTACCCATTGATAAATCATTAACTTTAGGTCTTTTTTAGATATTTTTTGATTCATTCAACCGTGAAGTACCATAGGTATCTAGGAAATAGTTACTTCCAAGTGAATCTTCCCTATACCTAAAATCCATTTTATTATGATCCATTTCGCGAAA
>NW_028260732.1:32500-47500 GCF_056163025.1 Triticum urartu | reverse complement strand
GTCTTATAGTAGTCTTAGATTTTTCATTTTGATGAGCCTCGCTTTGAGGAATTCATGGAATAATCCATTTTCATGGAATAATGAATTAAGGAAGAAAGGATATGAGTCTACCGCTTACAAGAAAAGATCTCATGATAGTCAATATGGGCCCTCAACACCCATCAATGCATGGTGTTCTTCGACTGATCGTTACTCTCGATGGTGAGGATGTTATTGATTGTGAACCCATATTAGGGTATTTACACAGAGGAATGGAAAAAATCGCGGAAAACCGAACTATTATACAATACTTACCTTATGTAACAAGGATATAGAGAGATTGTAGAAAGGGGATAGGATAGTTATTTTTGCAAGAGACTTGTTGTAAATTCCTTAACTTAAGAAAGAAAAAAGAATAAAAACACAGATACATAACATAAAAAAAAGAATAAATAAGACGAGATTCGACCTCCCCCTACATATTTAATTTCCTCTCCTATACAAAAACTAGCAAGACCCACTCCATTGGTAATTCCATCAATAACACCCTTATCAAAAAACTCCGTGAGTTCGGTTAACCCTCTTATACCGAGGGTAAAGACCCTAGTATAGAAAATATCTATATAACCACGATTATATGACCAACTGTATATATTTTTTTTTACTTGATCTAAAAATTCTTTTTTAGGATTTCCTTTGTAAAAAGAGTTTATTAAATCCAAATTCTGAAAAAAAGAATAAGCGGATCCATAGAAGATATATGCTATGAATAAACCAAAGATAGCTAGACTTACAGAAGAAATTGCATTAGTAATAAATTCATATGAATTTACAAAAGAATTAGAACTTTCCTGGGTAAAGTTTATTGAGGGAGTTAACCACTTTGATAATATGGTTAACTCTGCTATTCCATTACCAATTCCTCCATTATCAAAAGAGATTCCTATGAATCCAATGAACAAAGTGAAAAGTAGTAATATAAGAAGAGGAAATAACATAGTATTTCCCGTTTCATGCGGATAGGCAAAAGTTTTTTTAGCCCCAAAAGACGTAGTAAAGGATCCTATCCTATTTCTTGTATTACCTTGAATTTTTGGTATATTTTGTGAAAAAAAAGAAACTCCACTCTTCGTTGTTGATAAAACGAAATCCCTATTCACTCCTTTGGGTATCCTTTTTCCCCATAAGGATATTGAATACAAGGAACTCTCTTTAGTGCTACTGTAATTTTGAAAATGAACACGCAAATACCCATCAAATGTAAGTAAATATATCCGAAACATATAAAAGGCAGTTAATCCTGCAGTAAAGGAGGCTATTATTCCAAAAAAGGGCGAATACAACCAACTATTACTAAGGATTTCATCTTTGGACCAGAAGCAAGCAAGAGGTGGAATACCACAAAGAGAAAGTGTACCCCATAAAAAAGTAGTTCTTGTGATTGGAATGTATTTTCTTAAACCGCCCATAAGAACCATATTTTGACTTTTATCTGGTGAATATCCAACAAGAGGTTCCATTGAATGAATAACGGATCCGGATCCCAAGAACAATAAAGCTTTTGAATAAGCATGAGTGATCAAATGGAATAAAGCAGCTTGATAAGAACCTATACCTAGAGCTAACATCATATAACCCAATTGAGACATTGTAGAATAGGCTAAGCTTCTTTTAATATCTCTCTGAGCAAGAGCTAAAGTAGCTCCTAAGAATAGTGTTATTGTACCTACTAAAGAAATAAAACTCATTATCAAAGGTAAAGATATGAAAAGAGGAAGAAGTCGAGCTAGAAGAAAAATTCCCGCAGCAACCATAGTTGCTGCGTGTATAAGAGCCGAAATAGGAGTGGGCCCTTCCATAGCATCGGGTAACCATACGTGAAGAGGGAATTGTGCGGATTTCGCAACTGCACCAAGGAATAATAAAAAAGCACACAAAGTAGTAAGTAAAGAGTTAATTCCATTATTAGGAATCCAGTTATTAGCTATTTTGAACAAATCCCTAAACTCTAAACTACCTGTTATCCAAAAAAAACCTAAAATTCCTAATAATAGACCAAAATCCCCTACACGATTAGTTACAAAAGCTTTTTGACAAGCACTCGCTGCGATTGGTCGTGTAAACCAAAAGCCTATCAATAAATAAGAACACATTCCCACGAGTTCCCAAAAAAAATAAATTTGTATCAAATTGGAGCTAGTAACCAATCCCAACATGGAAGTATTGAAAAAACTTATATAAACAAAAAATCTCAAATATCCTTCATCGTGAGACATATAACCATCACTATAAATAAGAACCAGGATTCCTACAGTAGTAATTAGTATTAACATAATAGAAGTAAGTGGGTCAATCAAGTATCCAAATTCTAAAGAAAAATCATTATTGACGGTCCAAGACCATAGATATTGATAGATCGAACTTCCATTTATTTGTTGAATAGACAGTTGAACTGAGAATACCATAGCTATACTTAAGAGTAAAACACTAGGAAAAGCCCATATGCGACGAAGATTTTTTGTTGCTGTCGGAATAAGAATAAGGCCAAATCCCATTGACATAATAACTGGAAGTGGGAGAAGAGGGATTACCCATGCATATTGATATGTATGTTCCATAAGAAAAGAAATTGCAATTTTTACTTCAATTTTTACTTCAATTTTTCTATAAAATTGTTTCCGATTCACCAAACCAATTCTTATCTCTTTCTGAAAGAATAAATAAAAAGAATAAGAAAAAATACTGAAATTCTTAATTTTTCCAAAATTTATCTCATTGAAATAATTAAAAATTAAGAATGGGTTTAGTTGGTTAAATTAAAAAAGTTAATAAAATAACTAGGTAACGAAGTTATTTTATTAACTAAATAAAGATATTTATAAAAATAAAAAAAAAAAAGTGGAATCATTTTACTTTCTATTCATAATTCATTTTTATATTTCTTTAAAACAAAGATGAAACAGCTCTCTTGTTCCATAATTAACTGATTGAGTGAATTCCAATGAAAACCTATGTTTATAAGAAATTATCGAATAGTCCTTACTTCATATAGAACTAAAATTCTAATGACTATAAATTACCTAAGTTTTAGAATGTCTTGTTTAAGAGACTCAGTATTTTTTGTTTTGATTGGAATTCCTTTCCTTTATGGAATACCATTCTGAACTTAATTAACTATTTTCATTTTCCCTTCTTTTTATCCCCCCGTCTTATCTTATATGGGGGATAGGCTTCCATACCATATATCTATATATGGAGTATACTTGATATATAAATAGATATAAATAGATTTAAATGAGAAACCCTTCTATATATTCTATATTATTAAAAAAAAAGTATAAAATATATAAAGAAAAAATGTTAAAAAATTCTTGTTGTCTTATCCGCATTAGACAAAATGAAGTAAAAAATAATTCAAAATTTAAGTATCTTTCAGTATCTAAGTATAAATACTAATAAAAAGAAGAAAGAAGGATTGATTTGCAGCAATAGATGTCTTTCACATACAACTAGAAAAAAGTAATTTCCTTTTTGAATGGCAGTTCCAAAAAAACGTACTTCAATGTCAAAAAAGCGTATTCGTAAAAATATTTGGAAGAAAAAGACTTATTTTTCCATAGTACAATCTTATTCTTTAGTAAAATCAAGATCATTTTCGAGCGGTAATGAGCATCCAAAACCAAAGGGTTTTTCTGGGCAACAAACAAATAATAAGATTTTGGAATAATATGAATTGACTTATCAAAAAAGAATTCCAATTATTTAATAATTTGGATTCTTCTTTGAATGTACTTTTATGTGTCGAATTACTCGGTACAATATTCTTAGAACAAAAAACCCCTCTTATCTTATATATACAAGAAAAAAAAAGTTTTGTTTGGTATACTGTGTGCTAAGTATTCTTTTCCTATCAATGAACTTTTCATAATTTTCCTAATAGAATCCTCATATTCTATTAGGAAAATTATGAAAAGTGGAGTATTCTTACAATAGGACTTACAACTTCCACCTATCTTCTCCAAAATCATAAGGTTAGTAAATCTTATTAATAAGAGCATAAAGACTTTCATTCTAGAAATTTTTAAAAAATCCAAAAAGCCTTTTCTATTTATCCATTTTATTTTAATTTCATCATTAAATAGAAACCCTTTTGGATTTTTTTCATTGTATTGAAAGAATTTTCAAAATGTAAAGGGGAAATTAATTAGAAAAAATTAGTTCTATAATTGCAAGTTAGAAAAAAGAAGTTCCAACTCTTTCAAGCAGTGTTTGTGTTTCTATTGGGCAAAGCAAGAGTTTATTGTAAAAAAAAAAAATGGAAACGATACTACCAAACGAAGTCTATTTTAATGAAAACTCTAATGTTCCTAAATTTTATGGACTTTCCCAATATCGACGATTCCCAAGATAATAGCTATTATTCTTTTAAGTTACCTATTATTTGAAGTTAGCCGCCATGGTGAAATTGGTAGACACGCTGCTCTTAGGAAGCAGTGCTCAAGCATCTCGGTTCGAATCCGAGTGGCGGCATTCTTGAAAAAGAATACAATAGATTAGAAATCAATTCGAAATTTACAATTTTGTAATGGGACCTTCCCCTTATGCTATTTGCAACTTTAGAACATATACTAACTCATATCTCTTTCTCAACGATTTCAATTGTGATTACGATTCATTTTATAACCTTATTAGTTCGTGAACTTGGAGGATTACGCGATTCGTCAGAAAAAGGAATGATAGTTACTTTTTTCTCTATAACAGGATTCTTAGTTTCTCGTTGGGCTTCCTCGGGACATTTTCCATTAAGTAATTTATATGAGTCATTGATCTTCCTTTCATGGGCCCTGTATATTCTTCATACCATTCCTAAAATACAGAACTCTAAAAATGATTTAAGCACAATAACTACGCCAAGTACTATTTTAACGCAAGGCTTTGCCACATCGGGTCTTTTAACTGAAATGCATCAATCCACGATACTAGTACCTGCTCTACAATCTCAGTGGTTAATGATGCATGTCAGTATGATGTTATTAAGCTATGCAACTCTTTTGTGCGGATCCTTATTATCTGCCGCTATTCTAATCATTAGATTTCGAAATAATTTCCATTTCTTTTCTAAAAAGAAAAAAAATGTTTTAAATAAAACATTTTTCTTTAGTGATATTAAATATTTTTATGCAAAAAGAAGTGCTTTAAAAAGAACCTCTGTCCCTTCATTTCCAAATTATTACAAATATCAATTAACGGAGCGTTTGGATTCTTGGAGTTATCGTGTCATTAGCCTAGGATTTACCCTTTTAACCGTAGGTATTCTTTGTGGAGCAGTATGGGCTAATGAGGCCTGGGGATCCTATTGGAATTGGGATCCTAAGGAAACTTGGGCATTTATTACTTGGACCATATTCGCAATTTATTTACATAGTAGAACAAATCCAAATTGGAAGGGTACGAATTCTGCACTTATAGCTTTGATAGGATTTCTTATAATTTGGATTTGTTATTTTGGTATAAATCTATTAGGAATAGGCTTACATAGTTATGGTTCGTTTACATTAACACCTAAATGATTACATAAAATAAAACCTTCATGAAATGAAGGTTTTTACTTTTATGTTTTATTTGAGAACCCCTTGAACGCCTTATCAAAGGGTTCTCAAAAATTCGAGATAGATCTAATTATACTTTTTTACTTATTTCTGCATTATATACTTTTTTACTTATTTCTGCATTAATAGAGCAGACGTAAAAAAAAGCAAACCTATTTAGGATAATAATTGGATAAGAGAGCCTCTACCCTGTCAACGGATAGGGAGAGAACAAAATCTGGATAAATACCAATTCCTATTACTGGTAAAAAGATACAGATTAAAATAAAGAGTTCTCGTGGTCCAGAATCCACAAAATTTGCGTTTGGAACATTAAATAGCTTGTATCCATAGAACATCTGGCGTAACATAGATAATAAATAAATAGGAGTTAATATCATTCCAATTGCCATTACAAAAGTAATTAGTGTTTTTGGCATTAACAGAAATTTTGGACTAGTAATTAGTCCAAAAAATACTACTAATTCTGCGACAAAACCACTCATTCCTGGTAAGGCAAGAGAAGCCATTGAAAAGCTACTAAACATGGTAAAAATTTTAGGCATTGGGATAGATATTCCCCCCAGTTCTTCGAGATAAACAAGACGCATTCTATCAGAAGCGGTTCCTGCCAAGAAAAAAAGTGTAGCACCAATAAATCCATGGGATAATATTTGTAAAATAGCTCCATTGAGTCCAATGTTGGTTATGGAACCAATTCCTATAATTATGAAACCCATGTGAGATACAGAGGAATAAGCTATTCTTTTTTTGAAATTTCGTTGACCAAGAGAAGTTGAAGCTGCATAGATTATTTGGATCGCTCCTATTATTACTAACCAGGGCGAAAATAGATAATGAGCATGAGGTAACAATTCCATGTTGATCCGAATCAATCCATATGCTCCCATCTTTAATAATATTCCCGCTAAAAGCATACATGTACTATAATGTGCTTCCCCATGGGTATCTGGTAACCACGTATGTAGGGGTATAATCGGCAATTTGACAGCATAAGCAATAAGGAAGCCAAAATATAAAAGTATTTCCAAGGTTGCAGGGTATGATTGATTAATTAATCTTTCCAAATCTAATCCTGGTTCGTTGGAACCATATAAGCCCATACCCAGAACTCCGATTAAGAAAAAAATGGAACCGCCTGCAGTATACAAAATAAACTTTGTAGCTGAATATAGACGCCTCTTCCCCCCCCACATGGATAAAAGTAAGTAAACAGGAATTAATTCTAACTCCCACATGATAAAAAAAAGTAAAAGGTCTCGCGAAGAAAATAATCCTATTTGACCACTATACATTGCGAGCATCAGGAAATAGAATAATCGCGAATTCCGTGTAATTGGCCAAGCTGCTAAAGTAGCTAAAGTAGTGATAAATCCTGTCAATAAAATAGATCCTAATGAAAGTCCATCGATTCCCAATCTCCAGTGGAAATCGAAGACATCTATCCATTTATAATCCTCCTTTAATTGGATTAAGGGATCCTCCAGTTGGAAATGATAACAGAACGCATAAGTCATTAGAAGGAATTCTAATAAACAAATAGATATAGTATACCACCTAACGACTTTGTTTCCCTTATGAGGTAAAAAGAAAATTAATGAACCTGCAAATATCGGCAAAACAACAAGTATTGTTAACCAAGGAAAATAACTCATGATAAAGTGATAAAGACAAGATACGTTTTGACCAGAAAAGCCCGTGCTCGATTATTTCGAGCACAGGCTTCTTCGGTAAAGAGGAATCAGACGATTCGAGTGAAGTTTTTTGTAACGTATCAATAAGATAGAGCCATGCTACGTGTTGTTTCAGGCCCTAAATAAACGCGGACACTTAAAAAATCTGTCGGGCAGGCAGATTCACATCTCTTACAACCCACACAATCTTCGGTTCTCGGCGCGGAAGCAATTTGCTTGGCTTTACATCCATCCCAGGGTATCATTTCTAATACATCTGTTGGACAAGCTCGTACACATTGAGTGCATCCTATACATGTATCGTAAATTTTTACGGAATGTGACATTGGATCTATAAATTTTTCTTTTCAACATAAAATTTTTCGATCTGGTAAAAATGAAATTAGTACTATAATGAGTCATATGTATTGTAGACACCAGACGAAGCAATGGTTTATCCAAACTTCAAAAAAAAAAATCTATTTTTTAATCTGTTTGTGAGAAAGCGTGAAGAGAGCCAAGAGACTTTAATTTTGGATTTCAACAATAAATAAGAAATAAGAAAGAATTTTACGAATTGTACAGACGAATTCGAATTAGCCAATAAATTGGCTATCGTCTTTTCAATATAAATTATTGCAATATTCAAATTGCAATATCAATGAATTACAAATACAAAAATTCATTTAAGTGAAAAAGAATACTATGCAATAATCTACTAAAAAAAATGGATATTCTCAAATAATACTAAGAAAATAGTATTGATTTCTATTTATTTTAATATGTGCGCCTTTGTTTAGAGGATTCTATGTCTAATTATTCAAAAGTCTAATTATTCAATAAATTAGATTGATTGATACGAGTGGATTTCCTATTACGATGGATGGAAGAAAGAATGGATAGTCCAATAGCGGCTTCAGCAGCTGCAAGGGCTATAACAAAAATTGCGAAAATATCTCCTTTTAATTGGCGACTATCAAATAGATCAGAAAATGTTACGAGATTTAGATTAATTGAATTCAGTATAAGTTCAAGACATATTAGAGCTCTAACCATGTTTCGGCTTGTGATCAATCCATAGATACCAATCGAAAATAAATAGACACTCAAAAAAAGTACATGCTCAAACATCATTAACTAACTCCTTATCAATCTCGATTCATTTCAATATGAGGGCAAGAATTGAACCGATTCAATTAATTACAATAGAACAATTACACAACAAAAGAAAAAAAAAAAAAAAAAAAAGGAGGTATTTGTTGGCAGTAGATGGATTTTACTAAATCAAAATTGTGATTCTTTAGTTATTTATTTTAGATTTGCAATTCTTATAATTTGTACTTTTTCTAAGTTTTCTTATTGCCGAGCCATAGTAATTGCACCTATTAAAGAAACTAGAAGAATTATGGAAATGAGTTCAAACGGAAGATAAAAATCGGTTGCTAAATGAATTCCAATTTGTTGAACATTATTTATGAGACCCTGTTCTACTATTTGGTTTGATCTTGTAGTCCAAAGAATTCCATACCACGACGTATCTGGGATAGTAGTCATTAGTGAAAAAACAATAGTTATACAAACGAGTGAAGTGAACCCATCTCCAATAGTCCAATAATTCTTATCTTTAGACCATTCTGAGCCATTTACGAACATTACAGCGAATATGATCAAGACATTTATGGCTCCCACATAAATAAGAAGTTGTGCGACAGCTACAAAGTAGGAATTTAATAAAAAATAGAATAAGGATATACAAACAAGAACTAATCCCAGCGAAAAGGCAGAATAAATGGGGTTGGTAAGTAATACTACTCCTAGACCCCCTAGTAGAAGAACAAATCCCCCAAATAGCATAAGAATCTCATGTATTGGTCCAGGTAAATCCATTATGGATAAAAAGAAATTAATAGTATAAAATTTTTCATGAACTGACTAAAACTAAAGGATTCAAGGAAGGAAAAAAGGATTAGGGTATTTTTTTGTGTATAAACTTATAGTTATAAATTATATTATATCACGAAAATCTAGTCTGATTTAAAATAAGAAATAATTTCCAATAAGCAGTAGTTTTTCGTTTTTCTTTATAGTTTAATTTTAAAGTTTAATAAAGAATTATTAGATTTTTATAACAGAAAGACAAAATCAAAGTTTAGTAATCAGTAATCGTTCTTGAATTCGAAGATTTTTCTTTGTTTATTTTACTTTCAGACGAATTCCTAATTGTTTGAATTGTGTAATCTCCCATTATGGAGATTGGTAACCGACTTAAAGCAATTTGATTGTAATTCAATTCATGACGATCATAGGTAGAAAGTTCATATTCTTCAGTCATTGATAAACAGCTTGTTGGACAGTACTCAACACAATTGCCACAAAATATACAAACTCCGAAATCAATACTATAATTAAGCAATTGTTTTCTTTTAATATCCTTTTCAAATCTCCAATCCACAACGGGTAAATCTATCGGACATACGCGAACACATACTTCACAAGCAATACATTTATCAAATTCAAAGTGGATTCGCCCTCGGAAACGCTCTGGTGTAATTGATTTTTCATAAGGGTAGTGAATCGTTATAGGTAAACGATTTGTGTGGGATAAGGTAGTTATGAAACTTTGACCTATGTACCTTGTAGCACGTATTGTTTGTTGACCATAACTCATGAACCCAGTTACCATAGGGAACATATTCATTCTAAATATCTATGAAAAAGATATGTTTCTTTCTCTTGTTTGAGAGAGCTTTTGTGTTGAAAATATTCTTACTATTATTGTATTATCTTATTTATAGTGAAACAAGTTGAGAAGAGGTTGTTAATAAGAGATTGCCCAGGGAAATAGGTAAAAGAAATTTCCATCCAAGATTTAATAACTGATCCATTCTCATCCTCGGTAAAGTCCATCTTATTGTGATAGAAATGAAGAGAAATAAATAAGCTTTAGTTAATGTAATAAATATACCCATTGTCATTTCCAAAATTCCAACTGCTTTATTCATTTGGAAAAAATCAAAAAAGGATATATAGGGAATAGATAAATTCCACCCGCCCAAGTAGAGAACTGTTACAAATAAAGAAGAAACTAATAAATTTAGGTAAGAAACAAGATAAAATAAACCATATTTGATACCGGAATATTCAGTTTGGTAACCTGCTACTAATTCTTCCTCCGCTTCTGGTAAATCAAAGGGTAATCTTTCACATTCTGCCAAAGAAGAAATTAAAAAAACCAGAAAACCTATAGGCTGACGCCAAATATTCCATCCAAAAAAACCGTATTTTGACTGTGCTTCAACTATATCAACTGTACTTGAACTGTTAGATAATCATAGTCGGTGATAACATCACAGTTCCCACCGCTATTTCAAAACCGTACATGAAACCTTAGCTTCATACGGCTTCTCTATGATCAGAAAAAGGAAAGGACTGTTTTGTTCCTAGCCCCGGGGGCGTAGATAGAATTAGATAAAATAAAATAGATTTGAAAGTCCTAAATTAGACCAAAGGAATTCCGTCTGCTAGAATAAGAAAAAGCGCTTCCGAATTGATCTCATCCTTTATAATATAATGAAAATTTTTCTTTGTTCAGTAATAACTTAATCTTGGAATAAAACACTTGTTACTTGTTATAGGAATTCAATTAATAAATGGAAAGAGTTGGGTATTAGTTCATGAGCAATTCTGCATGAATATGGATAGAGGAAGGAAATAATGAAAATTTTTTCTAGTGCACTCCATATCTTTTTTACTATTCTTCTTTCCCCAGGGAGGGGGTATTTAAAAAGAAAAAATGGATAAAGGGTTAATTCGTTCTTGATAGCCATTTCCTTAACAAGTGAATGGGAACATACTCTGGATCGGAATCCGAAGAAAGTACTACTTGATAATTTCTACAAATTGCAAGTCCTTATTATGATTCCTTTTATGGGCAAAAATCTCTAATGTTTTAGATTTTCCATTACTAATCCTTTATGTACTTTAGTGTTCCTAACCCTTCACTAACTTTTGGTGGATTCTTCTTATGGATTATTAAGTTATAGTAATAACTAGGAGTATTCTAGTAATGGAATTCCATATCGTGAATCCTTTATTCTTGGCCGCTTCAAGATATGATGACTAATTAAAAAATATCAACCTTGGGATAAAGAGTTTACACTGCTTATGTTTACTTCCACTTTTTTCTTGTACGTAGGAAATGAGATTTTTTCTTTTTACTACAAATTTATAAGCTGTTTTGTTTCACTCATATAGCTATCTAGTTTAACTTACCAACCCAAATACTAAATAAGAAAAGGAATATAAATAGTTAATGGATTTTATAGGAAAAAGATCTATTTTAACGAATCACACGTAGAGATATTGCTAGCACACAAAAAGTTAATGGTATTTCATAACTAATGGATTGAGCAGCAGCTCGTAGACCGCCTGAAAAAGAATATTTATTATTTGAGCTATATCCTGCCATAAGAAGACCAATAGGAGCTATACTTGAAATGGCAATCCATAAAAAAACACCAATACTAAGATCGGCTAAAACAAAATGATATCCCAAAGGGATAACTAAAAAACTTAATAAAACTGATATGACTGCTATAGAGGGTCCAATGCTAAATAAAGAAATATCTCCTCGGGATGGCAGAATATCTTCTTTAAAAAGTAGCTTAGTCCCATCTGCTATAGCTTGAAGCAGGCCCAGGGGGCCAGCATATTCAGGACCAATACGTTGTTGTATCGACGCAGATATTTCTCTTTCTAACCACACAATTACGAGTACCTCTATTGTTATTCCCAAAAGGAGGGTCAAAATGGGTAGAATCGATATCAGTCCATAGACTTCTTTTAATAATTCCAATTTCGAAAAAGAATTGATAGTTTCTACCTCTACCCTATCTATTATCATTTCAACGATCAACTTCCCCCATAATGATATCTATACTACCTAATATCGTCATGATATCAGCCAATTTCATTTTTTTAACTAGCTGAGGAAGAATTTGCAAATTAATAAACCCGGGTGGACGGATTTTCCATCTCCAGGGGAAAAGGCTATCATCTCCTACTAGATAAATCCCTAATTCACCTTTTGGGGCTTCTACTCTTACATAAAGCTCTTGTCTTGACAATTCAAAATTGGGCGAAGGTTTTTTACCAAGAAATTTATACTCAAAATCATTCCATTCAGAATTATTTTCTTTCTTAAAGCGTCGGACTTCTAAATTTTCATAAGGTCCTCCAGGAATTTTTTCTACAGCTTGTTGAATTATTTTGATGGATTCCCTCATTTCACCAATTCGTACTAAATAGCGAGCTAACGAATCCCCTTCTTTTTGCCATTGGACTTTCCAATCAAATTGGTTGTAAGACTCATAAGGATCTACTTTACGAAGATCCCATTGTATTCCAGAAGCTCGTAACATCGGTCCCGATAAGCCCCAATTTACTGCTTCTTCTCCGCTAATAAAACCTACTCCTTCAACTCGCTCTAAAAAAATTGGATTCTGTGTAATAAGTTGTTGATATTCAACAACTCCGCGTAAAAAATAATCACAGAAATCTAAACATTTATCGATCCATCCATAAGGTAGATCGGCGGCTACTCCTCCGATGCGAAAGTAATTGTGCATCATTCGCATACCTGTAGCAGCTTCAAATAGATCATATATTAATTCTCTCTCTCTAAAAATATAGAAAAAAGGAGTCTGTGCGCCGAGATCCGCCATAAAAGGTCCAAGCCATAGCAAGTGAGAAGCTATCCGGCTTAATTCTAACATAATTACCCTAATATAGCTGGCTCTTTGTGGTATTTGAATATTCTCCAAGAATTCTGGTGCATTTACTGTTATTGCTTCTGTAAACATAGTAGCTAAATAATCCCACCTTGTTACATAAGGTAAGTATTGTATAATAGTTCGGTTTTCCGCGATTTTTTCCATTCCTCTGTGTAAATACCCTAATATGGGTTCACAATCAATAACATCCTCACCATCGAGAGTAACGATCAGTCGAAGAACACCATGCATTGATGGGTGTTGAGGGCCCATATTGACTATCATGAGATCTTTTCTTGTAAGCGGTAGACTCATATCCTTTCTTCCTTAATTCATTATTCCATGAAAATGGATTATTCCATGAATTCCTCAAAGCGAGGCTCATCAAAATGAAAAATCTAAGACTACTATAAGACTACTAAAAAAATAATAAAACAAGAAAAAAATTTGAACGATTAAATTACTGCTCCCGAATATTCAACTGACCGATTAATTTCTTATAACGTACTCTATTTTTCTTTGCCAAATAAGCCAGCAAACGTCGACGTTTTCCCAAAAGTCTTCGTAGACCTCTTTCCGATGAAAAATCTTTTTTGTGTAATTCCAAATGTGAAGCAAGTCTCCGTATCTTATTGGTGAAACTGAATACTTGAAATTCAACAGAACCCCTGTTTTCTTCTTTTTCTTCTTTAACCATAAATCCAAAAATTTTTCTACCTCCTTTCTTTTTCATGTATTTTTCTGATCAGGAAAAATACAAAATTATGTCAGTTATTTTGAAGTTATTCTAATCTCGTACACACACAAATTTGCAATTATTCATCTACTACTGGAATTTGGATTTATTTTATCGATGCAAATTGGATTTGGATAGAAGGGTACATTCTTTCTAATATTTTAGATAGAAGAAATGTTTCTTCTATCTAAAATATTAGAAAGAATTTTGCTGATTTATTTATTGCTATATGCAATTTATGGAATTGATACACCATTTAATTGATATCATTTAGCAAAATGAAACACAGCATATGCATCCATCTTTTGGCTCGAGAATTTCACGGGATAGAGATATGGTATAAGAAATAGACTATTAAGTAACTCTAAATGAATTGTGGATACATCTGTATCCTTAACATACTGAAACGATTGTCATTATTCGTATCAAACCAATAGCGATTCATACAAGCTAAATCTTCTAATCAATGGTGGGCCAATAATGAATTTTTTTGCATATGTATTAAGACGCTTGGCCTGATTTCGAAATTGTCCAGAGTTTTATATGTTGTTTTCATTGCAAAATGATGGGTCTCCTTCCATAACTTTCCAATTACGAGTACGAGAATTGAAAGACATGAAAATTCTCAATTCTCTACGGCGTCTAGTAGATAGAAACAAGAAAATCAGAAGAATCTTTCTCTCTATTCACTATCATTCCGCGTCTTCGACTTCTATTAGTTTCTTTTCTTCTTTAATGCAATAGCTATAGTTTGATATAAGAATCCATTTCTCAAAGTAATGGAAACCATTCTCTTATAGGAAATGGTTCGAAAATCGCTATTCCACCTTTTAGGTATCGTGAAAAGTGATACCTGTGAAGATCGTGCATTTCAGTCAAATTCAGATCCGTTTTTCGAGTCCATGATATAATATAACCAAATTGGATAGATCTTCCACCTGTTTAGCTAAGAAAGAATAGATACAGAGGTGGATAATAGATCGATATGAAGATCATGAGCTGCCCCATAATGAAATCGCCAGTAGTCGCGAATATCTCCTTCTTCCCTAATCCAAGATTGGAGAAAGAAGATCTAAGAGGGACCTATGGAGAATGTAGTCAGAAATCCATAATAGAGTCCGACCACAACGACCGAATTAATTATCCTCATCGAGAAACTTAGACTACTAAATAGAAAAGATTTGAAAATCATGGCATGGGTCTCCTTTTTTTCTTTCTTTAGAGTTTTCTAT
>NW_028260732.1:0-17500 GCF_056163025.1 Triticum urartu | reverse complement strand
AAAGTGACTACGAATTCCCCTTTTTGTTTGCGAATCCCTGTTTGTATCCTTTGAGCGCACGCCCATTAAGTAGCGATCAAATCAAGGAAATCGATCAAACGATCCCCGTGCCAGCCCAAATCATGATCTTCACCAACTTGGATTTGGTTCTCTCGCGAAAATCGCGAGTTGCAGAGATGAGAACCATGAAAAGCAAGATCCCGAATAAGAAAACAGAAACCGAGGAAGAGGAAACCACAAGAGTGAAGACTAGTAGAGTCTCGTCTTTTGTCATTCTTTGCTCCTTTTTCACTCAATGATTCCTTCGAATTTGCCGACCAAAAATTCTATATGTCTATTCTATCTATGATATTTCTATATATATAGAATATGATATCTAATATGACATCCGATTTGTCAAAGGGATTGGATTGGTGACTTACCCATTCAGTGACTTTGGCACTGGACGTTCCAAAAACGGGTACTATCGGATCGGGTGAATTAGAGAATAGACAGAGGTCCGTTGGCATTTCAGCCTTTCTTCTCCTTTCAGGGCCTATCCGAAAGAGAATCCAGTACCTCTTGGTCCTGAATATCAGAATAGGACGAACGAACCGGCCTCCGCGGATATCTTTGCTTCGGAACAAAACCCTGCAATCAAATAGATTGTCCCAAGGGCGCCATATTCTAGGAGCCCAAGTTATGCTATTGAAAATTCGTTCCTCTAGCAGTTCCGGTTTGAGCATTCCGTTCCCTTTTTCAAACTCCACTTCTTTTCATATAGCAATCCCTGATCAAAGAGAGAACAATATCCATTTCAAAACATTTCTAACAGATTCCTTAGTTCGGACCGACGAAGTAATGTCACTCGACTATTATCAACCTGACTGCAATCTTTTTCTGTCGGTAAGGATTGCACCAGAGCACCTTCACCTTCTACTTCTAATAGGCCATGAACTATAGATAGAGAAGAATCATTCTGAGCGAGTACATAAGAAGCGATCCACTTTTTTTCATCGGTTCCAGGGGAAGACCAAAGATCTTGCGCGGCAGGTCCGCCAGAAAAACTCAAAAGAGAAAGAAGTCTCGTTAATCTCTTCATGCTCGTTCCAAGTTCGAAGTACCTTTTGGCCAAAGAAAAACCCGCTTCCTGACACGATTGCCTCTTTATCTTTATATAGATAGATTCTATGGGGTTATTACTTAGTAAGTCTATTTTGTACAAGAGCCCCTCCTATCTGATAGAAAAGGGTCCCATGATCCCGAGCCGATCTTACCTTGGCTCGCAAACCCCAAGTTTGTCTATGAAGAGCTAATCTAATTGTATTTTTTTTCTAGAATGGATTTCTTATGTGGAATACTAATGGATAGGGCTTCGTTGCTAAGTGCTACAAGATCTAGTGCACTGGAACTCGTGGTTATGGACCCGAATCCTTTAGTATGGAACATTGTCTTTTCCAAGTAAAAACCCCTAGTATATGAAAGAATGAAAAGGTGCTTTCGTTCTTGTGGAATAAGAAGCCCTCGTACCTTAATGAAAGGAAAATCGTAATTTTTCGTTAGGTATTTGACCAATGAGGATCGTCCCAGTTCCTACAGAACCTACTCACTAAAATACCCGATAGGGCTAAGCGGAACGAAAAGGGTTTTCCATGAGATGGTAAATGAAAACGATTAGTCCCACACGAGGTTTGGGAATAAGTGATTGTCTGATAATGAGCAAGGAATATACGTCTTTCTGCTAAAGAGGATCTATTAAACTCATAATTCATTAGATCCTTGTTATCAATGCCAACTAGATAAGTAAATGGATCCCGGTTGTTCAATCCTTTGATAACCAAGGTCATTCTTTGCTAAAGAGAAATGATCACTATGAGTCAGACTCAATAGAATTGGATCCATTCCAAATAGCGAGAATTAGGATTCTTGATCCCTCTCAATCTCTCTTTCAATTCGAGGATCCAGAGAGGTGTTTTCATAGTCATCTCCGAATATTTGCCATCTCGGAATATTTTCGATTTCATTTTTCTATGATATGTCTTTCTATATGAAAATTGGTTATTTACGATGTACGATGATCCCTGTTAAGCATCCATGGCTGAATGGTTAAAGCGCCCAACTCATAATTGGTAAATTTGCGGGTTCAATTCCTGCTGGATGCACACGAACGGGAACATTCCATAAGTCTATTGGAACTGGCTCTCTATCCATGGAATCTCATCCATCATCCATACATAACGAATTGGTATGGTATATTCATACCATAACATAAGAACAATAAGAACTCGAATTCTTATCGATACTGGAACTCAGAGCATAGGAGGGAAAGTCGATTTATGGATGGAATCAAATACGCAGTATTTACAGAAAAAAGTCTTCGTTTATTGGGAAAGAATCAATATACTTTTAATGTCGAATCGGGATTCACTAAGACAGAAATAAAGCATTGGGTCGAACTCTTCTTTGGTGTTAAGGTGGTAGCTGTGAATAGCCATCGACTACCTGGAAAAGGTAGAAGAATAGGACCTATTCTGGGCCATACAATGCATTACAGACGTATGATCATTACCCTTCAACCGGGTTATTCTATTCCACTTCTAGATAGAGAAAAAAACTAAAGGAGAATACTTAATAATACGGCGAAACATTTATACAAAACACCTATCCCGAGCACACGCAAGGGAACCGTAGACAGGCAAGTGAAATCCAATCCACGAAATAATTTGATCCATGGACGGCACCGTTGTGGTAAAGGTCGTAATTCCAGAGGAATCATTACCGCAAGGCATAGAGGGGGAGGTCATAAGCGCCTATACCGTAAAATAGATTTTCGACGGAATCAAAAAGACATATCTGGTAGAATCGTAACCATAGAATACGACCCTAATCGAAATGCATACATTTGTCTCATACACTATGGGGATGGTGAGAAGAGATATATTTTACATCCCAGAGGGGCTATAATTGGAGATACTATTGTTTCTGGTACAAAAGTTCCTATATCAATGGGAAATGCCCTACCTTTGAGTGCGGTTTGAACTATTGATTTACGTAATTGGAAGTAACCAATTAGGTTTACGACGAAACCTAGAAATCGATCACTGATCCAATTTGACTACCTCTACGGGATAGACCTCAACAGAAAACTGTTGAGTAACGGCAGCAAGTGATTGAGTTCAGTAGTTCCTCATAGAAAATTATTGGCTCTAGAGATATGGTAATATGGAGAAGACAAAATTGTTTGAAGCACGCACAGAACCGGAAGCGCCCCTTGTTTCAAAGAGAGGAGGACGGGTTATTCACATTTAATTTGATGGTCAGAGGCAAATTGAAAGCTAAGCAGTGGTAATTAAGACCCCCGGGGGAAAATAGGGATGTCTCCTACGTTACCCATAATATGTGGAAGTATCGACGTAATTTCATAGAGTCATTCGATCTGAATGCTACATGAAGAACATAAGCCAGATGACGGAACGCAGAGACCTAGGATGTAGAAGATCATAACATGAGCGATTCGGCAGATTTGGATTCCTTTCCTATATATCCACTCATGTGGTACTTCATCATATGATTCATATAAGATCCATCTGTCTAGAGATCGTCATATACATCTAGAAAGCCGTATGCTTTGGAAGAAGCTTGTACAGTTTGGGAAGGGGTTTTTTGAGAGAAAAGAAGAATCTACTTCAACCGATATGCCCTTAGGCACGGCCATGCATAACATAGAAATCACACGTGGAAGGGGTGGGCAATTAGCTAGAGCAGCAGGTGCTGTAGCGAAACTCATTGCAAAAGAGGGTAAATCGGCCACTTTAAGATTACCATCTGGGGAGGTCCGTTTAGTATCCCAAAACTGCTTAGCAACAGTCGGACAAGTGGGTAATGTTGGGGTGAACCAAAAAAGTTTGGGTAGAGCCGGATCTAAGTGTTGGCTAGGTAAACGCCCCGTAGTAAGAGGGGTAGTTATGAACCCTGTGGACCACCCCCATGGGGGCGGTGAAGGGAAAGCTCCCATTGGTAGAAAAAAACCCACAACCCCTTGGGGTTATCCTGCGCTTGGAAGAAGAACTAGGAAAAGGAAAAAATATAGCGATAGTTTTATTCTTCGTCGCCGTAAGTAAATACGTAACTAGGAATATGGAAAATTGCATTTTTGGAATTTGCAATAATGCGATGGGCGAACGACGGGAATTGAACCCGCGCATGGTGGATTCACAATCCACTGCCTTGATCCACTTGGCTACATCCGCCCCTTATCCAGCTAAAGGATTTTTTTCTTTTTTCCATTGATCATTATTCTATTTATTCTGACCTCCGTACTTCGATCGAGATATTGGACATAGAATGCCACTCTTTAAAAAGGAAAAAAGGAGTAATCAGCTGTGACACGAAAAAAAACGAATCCTTTTGTAGCTCATCATTTATTGGCAAAGATAGAAAAGGTCAATATGAAGGAGGAGAAAGAAACAATAGTAACGTGGTCCCGGGCATCTAGCATTCTACCCACAATGGTTGGCCATACAATCGCGATTCATAATGGAAAGGAACATATACCTATTTACATAACAAATCCTATGGTAGGTCGCAAATTGGGGGAATTCGTGCCTACTCGGCATTTCACGAGTTATGAAAATGCAAGAAAGGATACTAAATCTCGTCGTTAACTGAATTCTGAATAGAAAGATTAAGAAGAAAAAAAGATTCAAAATAAAGTAAAGGTAGGCGGGGAATAACCTTATTTATGACAAGTTTCAAACTAGTAAAGTATATCCCTAGGATAAAGAAGAAGAAAAGTGGGCTAAGGAAACTCGCAAGGAAAGTTCCAACCGATCGTCTACTTAAGTTCGAGAGAGTTTTCAAAGCACAAAAACGTATCCCTATGTCTGTTTTCAAAGCACAAAGAGTTCTTGACGAGATTCGCTGGCGTTACTACGAGGAAACTGTTATGATACTGAACCTCATGCCCTATCGAGCATCTTATCCCATCTTAAAGTTGGTTTATTCGGCAGCCGCAAATGCTACTCATTATAGGGATTTCGACAAAGCGAATTTATTTATTACTAAAGCCGAAGTCAGTAGGAGTACTATTATGAAGAAATTCAGACCTCGAGCTCGAGGACGTAGTTTCCCCATAAAAAAAAGCATGTGTCATATAACAATTGTACTAAATATAGTAAAGAAATCTAAATAACCTTTAGATCCATCTAAGATTTCGATTCCCAGTAAAAAAAATATAGAATAGAAAAATATGGGACAAAAAATAAATCCACTCGGTTTCAGACTTGGTACAACCCAAAAACACCATTCCTTTTGGTTCGCACAACCAAAAAATTATTCTGAAGGTCTACAGGAAGATAAAAAAATAAGGGATTGTATCAAGAACTATATACAAAAGAATAGGAAAAAGGGCTCGAATAGAAAAATAGAATCAGACTCAAGTTCCGAAGTAATTACACATAATAGAAAAATGGACTCAGGTTCAAGTTCCGAAGTAATTACACATATAGAAATCCAAAAAGAAATCGATACGATCCACGTCATAATCCATATTGGATTCCCAAATTTATTAAAGAAAAAAGGAGCAATCGAAGAATTAGAGAAAGATCTACAAAAGGAAATTAACTCTGTAAACCAGAGATTTAATATTTCTATCGAAAAAGTTAAAGAACCTTATAGACAGCCTAACATTCTTGCAGAATATATAGCTTTCCAATTAAAAAATAGAGTTTCATTCCGAAAGGCAATGAAAAAAGCCATTGAATTAACTAAAAAAGCAGATATAAGGGGAGTAAAAGTAAAAATTGCGGGTCGTCTCGGAGGAAAAGAAATTGCACGCGCCGAATCTATTAAAAAGGGTAGACTTCCCCTCCAAACAATTCGCGCTAAAATTGATTATTGCTGCTATCCAATTCGGACTATCTATGGAGTATTAGGTGTAAAAATTTGGATATTCGTAGACGAAGAATAAGTAATCTTGTCTTCGGATTCTGTCCATTGATAGAATAAAAAATGACAAGAGACTTTTTTCCTGAAATCCCTGCAAAAGAAGAAATTATACCTCTTTCTATAAGATTTAATGAAAATTGATAAATCATTTAATATAATTGCTATGCTTAGTGTGTGACTCGTTATTTTTTTCTTTTTTTTAAGAAAAAAACTTAGTAATTATAGAAAATTAACTAATAACCAACCTATTGCTTCGTATTGTCGAGATCCTAACTAAGAAACAGTCACTATATGAATAAATACCTCTATCATAACATAAATGAGTAGATGTGTCATATAGTTGTAGCAACTGCAATTTTTTCTCTAAAAAAGAAAAGGGATTCTAGGTTGTGAAGCAAAACTAAAGGGATGTGGATAAAGGGAGGGATGATAGAAAGAAGGAAGAGGAAATAAATAAGATATAGGATTCCACTATGTATGGTCTATGAATTACATCATAAAAGGCAATGTGATAAAGCATCAATATAATAAAAATAATAGAGAATTAAAAATTGTAACTTGAAACAAGAACTACAAATTTAAAGCAATAATAAAGAGCCGCCCGGGTTAATAAAACTGAGAAAATTAACTCGGAAAGAAATTTTTTGGAAGCTCCGTTGCGGGATTCAGACCTAACCATTCAAGGAGAAGCAGTGGGAACGACAGAACCTATGATTCCATAGGATTTTATTGAAAAGAATCCTAACACTTCATTGGGTGGGATGGCGGAACAAACCAAAAAAATTGTCTTATTTGGTAAGTTTATAAATTAACAAATAAGACAGGAAAGAGTAAATATTCGCCCGCGAAATTCTTATTGAATTAGAATACTTTACCGCGATTCAATAAGAGTAAAAATAAGGATTTTTTTAAGAAGGATTACATTATCTATAAATATAGAATTTAGATAAATATACACACACATCTGGATATATTCTAGATCTTCTTTTTTGACTATATATTATATTTTTCTGTTTTAACAAATTCAATATAAAAAAAACCGAACTTTTTCTATTATCTATTAATGTGTATCTATCCGTACCGTAATATTTTGGAATATTATGAATTAGAGAAATTTACATGCTTTCTGATTCCATTCGCGAGGAGCTGGATGAGAAGAAACTCTCATGTCCAGTTTTGCAGTAGAGATGGAACTAAGAAAGAGAACCATCGACTATAACCCCAAAAGAACCAGATTTCGCAAACAACATAGAGGAAGAATGAAAGGAAAATCCTGCCGAGGCAATCGTATTTGTTTTGGTAGATATGCTCTTCAAGCACTTGAACCCGCTTGGATCACGGCGAGACAGATAGAAGCAGGACGAAGAGCAATAACACGATATGCACGTCGTGGTGGAAAAATATGGGTACGTATATTTCCCGACAAACCGGTTACACTAAGACCCACGGAAACACGTATGGGCTCGGGAAAGGGGTCCCCCGAATATTGGGTATCCGTTGTTAAACCTGGTCGTATACTTTATGAAATGGGGGGAGTATCTGAAACTGTAGCTAGAGCAGCTATCTCCATAGCTGCCAGTAAAATGCCCATACGAAGTCAATTTATTCGATTAGAGATATAGAACCCTAAAAGGGGTATGGAAGATAAAAAAAAATGCTCGGTTTTTCTTTCTGGAAAGACAATATTTCTTTCATCCTTTTGCATTGAAATAACAAATTGAAATCAAAATAATATGATTCAACCTCAGACCCTTTTAAATGTAGCAGATAATAGTGGAGCTCGAAAATTGATGTGTATTCGAGTCATAGGAGCTGCTGGTAATCAGCGATATGCTCGTATTGGTGATGTTATTGTTGCTGTAATCAAAGACGCATTGCCCCAAATGCCTCTAGAAAGATCCGAAGTAATTCGAGCTGTAATTGTACGTACATGTAAAGAGTTCAAATGCGAAGACGGTATAATAATCCGCTATGATGACAATGCTGCGGTTATAATTGATCAAAAAGGCAATCCAAAAGGAACTCGAGTTTTTGGCGCGATTGCCGAGGAATTGAGAGAATTGAATTTTACCAAAATAGTTTCATTAGCTCCTGAAGTATTATAAATACTAGTAGGCGAAATTGAGACCAAAGAATTAATTTAGTAGATTGTGTTTTACGTATATGTTTTAAAATCCAAAATGAAAAAAAAAAAAAGAAAACATGTTGATTATAGAAAAATTAGGAGGAACCTAGAATTAGAGTCTTATGGGCAAGGACACTATTGCTGATTTACTAACCTCTATAAGAAATGCGGACATGAATAAAAAAGGAACAGTTCGAGTAGTATCTACAAATATTACCGAAAACATTGTTAAAATACTTCTACGAGAGGGTTTTATTGAAAGTGTTCGGAAACATCAGGAACGTAACAGATATTTCTTGGTTTCAACTTTGCGACATCAAAAGAGAAAGACTATAAAAGGAATATATAGAACAAGAACCTTTTTAAAGCGTATCAGCCGACCCGGCTTACGAATTTATACCAACTATCAAGGAATTCCTAAAGTTTTGGGTGGAATGGGAATTGCTATTCTTTCTACTTCTCGAGGAATAATGACAGATCGAGAAGCTCGACTAAACAGAATTGGGGGAGAAGTCTTATGTTATATATGGTAATCGCCCCGCCTATAGTGCTCGAATTCTATCTCGCCCTTCCTATTTTTAAAATAAAAATAGAAAAATAGGAGAAAAAAAATATGACAGAAAAAAAAAATAGGAGAGAAAAAAAAAACCCGAGAGAAGCAAAAGTAACTTTCGAAGGTTTAGTTACGGAAGCCCTACCCAATGGAATGTTCCGCGTTCGGCTAGAGAATGACACCATCATCCTAGGCTATATTTCAGGAAAGATACGGTCTAGTTCTATACGAATACTGATGGGGGATAGGGTCAAAATTGAAGTAAGTCGTTATGATTCAAGCAAGGGACGTATAATTTATAGACTTCCCCATAAGGATTCGAAGCGTATCGAAGACTCGAAGGATAGCGAAGATTTGAAGGATAGCGAAGATTTGAAGGATACCAAAGATTCAAAGGATTAGGTTTTTCTTTTTTTTTCTAGGGTAATAAATTCTAAGTTCTAAAATTCAAGCGAAGAGACTTATTTTTTCCAAAAGATTAGATTCATAGTTTAAAAAAGGATACGGAAATATGAAAATAAGAGCTTCCGTTCGTAAAATTTGTACAAAATGTCGACTGATTCGTAGGCGTGGACGAATTAGAGTCATTTGCTCTAATCCGAAGCATAAACAAAGACAGGGGTAATCTTTCGAAAAAGAACTTTACTTTCTAAAAAGTAAAAAAAAGTACCCGCGGAAATGTTCCAATTCCAAATAAAATAATTTCATTTAAAATAATTAAAGTAAAGGGTTTATTTTACCCTGAAACGGATATCTTTGTATCTTTTTTTCTTTTTTTTATTTCTAACTCATATTTATGAGATAATAAAATATGGCAAAAGCTATACCAAAAATTGGTTCACGTAAGAAAGTGCGTATTGGTTTACGTAGGAATGCACGTTTTAGTTTACGGAAGAGTGCACGTAGAATAACAAAAGGGGTTATTCATGTTCAAGCTAGTTTCAACAATACCATTATAACTGTTACAGACCCACAAGGTCGGGTGGTTTTTTGGTCCTCGGCCGGTACTTGTGGATTCAAAAGCTCAAGAAAAGCATCACCCTATGCTGGTCAAAGAACAGCAGTAGATGCTATTCGTACAGTAGGTTTGCAACGAGCAGAAGTTATGGTAAAGGGCGCTGGTAGTGGAAGAGATGCCGCATTACGAGCCATTGCTAAAAGTGGTGTGCGATTAAGTTGTATACGCGATGTAACACCTATGCCGCATAATGGATGTCGACCGCCTAAAAAAAGACGTCTGTAAAAGAATTAACCCGCTTTCAACTTTCATTTCAAGAGAAATAAACGATTCAATGATAAAATAATAATACTAGTCTATTATGGTTCGAGAGGAGGTAGCAGGATCCACTCAAACACTACAGTGGAAGTGTGTTGAATCAAGAGTAGATAGTAAGCGCCTTTATTATGGTCGTTTCATTCTGTCCCCGCTTAGAAAAGGTCAAGCGGACACCGTCGGTATTGCCTTGCGAAGAGCTTTACTTGGAGAAATAGAAGGAACATGTATCACACGTGCAAAATTTGGGAGCGTGCCGCACGAGTATTCTACAATAGCAGGTATTGAAGAATCCGTACAAGAAATTTTACTAAATTTGAAAGAAATTGTATTGAGAAGTAATCTCTATGGAGTTAGAGACGCATCCATTTGCGTCAAAGGTCCTAGATACATAACTGCTCAAGATATCATCTTACCGCCTTCCGTAGAAATCGTTGATACGGCACAACCTATAGCTAACTTGACAGAGCCCATTGATTTCTGTATTGATTTACAGATCAAGAGAGATCGTGGATATCAGACAGAACTCAGAAAGAACTATCAAGATGGAAGTTATCCTATAGATGCTGTATCCATGCCTGTTCGAAATGTGAATTATAGTATTTTTTCTTGTGGGAATGGAAATGAAAAACACGAGATACTTTTTCTAGAAATATGGACTAATGGAAGTTTAACCCCTAAGGAAGCACTTTATGAGGCTTCTCGTAATTTGATTGATTTATTTCTTCCTTTTCTACACGCGGAGGAAGAGGGCGCTAGTTTCGAAGAAAATAAAAACAGGTTTACTCCACCCCTTTTTACTTTTCAAAAAAGATTAACTAATCTAAAGAAAAACAAAAAAGGAATTCCATTGAATTGTATTTTTATTGATCAATTAGAATTGACTTCTAGAACGTATAATTGTCTAAAAAGGGCCAATATACATACACTATTGGACCTTTTGAGTAAGACTGAAGAAGATCTTCTGAGAATTGACAGTTTTCGTATGGAAGATAGAAAACATATATGGGACACTCTAGAGAAGCATCTCCCAATTGATTTACTTAAGAATAAACTCTCGTTTTAAATCCATTGCAATTTTTTTTCTTCTTCTTTTTCGAGTTAGAATAAAAAGAAAACAATTTAGCATCTTTGGTACAATCTATATTTTCGCGAAATGGATCATAATAAAATGGATTTTAGGTATCTAGGGAAGATTCACTTGGAAGTAACTATTTCCTAGATACCTATGGTACTTCACGGTTGAATGAATCAAAAAATATCTAAAAAAGACCTAAAGTTAATGATTTATCAATGGGTAATGTTGCTCCAATACCTAACCAAAGAGCTACTACAGTACCGATTAAAAAAACGGTCGTAGCTACTGGGCGGCGAAATGGATTTTGGAATTTATTGACATTCTCTAGAAAAGGTACTGTCAATAAGCCTGTTGGCACAGAAACCATTAAAAGAACGCCCAATAACTTATTGGGTACCGTACGGAGTATTTGAAACACGGGAAAGAAGTACCACTCGGGTAATATTTCCAGAGGAGTTGCAAACGGATCTGCCGGTTCACCAATCATTGATGGCTCGAGAACCGCTAAACCTACATTACATGCAATAGTACCTAGAATTACTACTGGAAAAATATATAAAAGATCGTTGGGCCATGCGGGTTCCCCGTAATAATTATGTCCCATCCCTTTAGCTAATTTAGCTCTTAATACAGGATCATTTAAGTCTGGTTTCTTTGTTATTGGGATAGGTGAACTCTTTAGGATCCATCCCCCAAAGGAACCGGACATGAGAATTTATCATCATCCGGCTCGAGCAAGAGTGAAAGAAATAAGACCGCGGAAGATCCTTAATAGAATTAAGGTTTATAATGACTCAATGACTCTAGGCAAGAAAAGCTTTATCAGATTCTCTTTTCCGAAGTTGCACCTACAACTACTCATTGAAAATAATCCTATTCTTATGGGTAAATGCTCAATATCCAAGTGGGCTTACAAATTTGATCATGATCAATTGCTTTGTGGATTGTCTCATGTCTCTTGATTAGTTGGTATTTATCCCCTCAATATCGCAAGTTTCTTACCTCCAAACAAAATATTTACTTGTTACTAATAAAAAATCAAAAAGTTTAGCCTACATTCTTCCTTAGATCCCTTCTTTTACTCCGATAGTATTGCGGATCACAATCGATGCAAAGAAAATGAATGCATTTCCATACTATAATAAAAAGGTAAGTGTAATAAATAGAGAACTGGATCATGTCACATGACTTATTCCATTTCTACTCTATGGGATCTTACGGAGCCTGTTCATGGATGACATGGTTGCGGTATGATCATAGAAGATATTCTCCTCAAGTGAACCAGCCTATCCTTCCTAGGTAGGGGACTTACATGTTGATTGGATGCGGAGACACCTTTGGTTGTGAATTCTAATGTGGCAGATCCAATTCTTTATCTGCATGGCCAAATCAATAATTCAAGTCACACACTCCCATAATCCGCCTTTTTTCTTTCGTAAAATTAACTTCAACTATTTGTATTGTATAAAAATACTTTGGAGTTGAAGAGAAGTATCCAAATGACATGTGTTATTTTACAATAACCCATGCTTGTAGCAATGAAATACCAAAACCTACCCGATATGATATATGATAATTATAATTCTCTATGATATGCCTTCCCTATAAAGGACCCGAAATACCTTGCTTACGTATCATTGGAAAGTGCATTAACATAAATACGGCAGTAAGCAGAGGCAGTACAAAGGTATGTAAACTATAAAAACGAGTCAAAGTGGATTGGCCCACACTAGCACTTCCGCGTAATAACTCCACTAAAGGCGATCCTATTACCGGAATGGCGTCAGGTACACCTGTCACAATTTTGACTGCCCAATAGCCAATTTGATCCCAAGGCAAAGAATAACCAGTTACACCAAATGATGCAGTCAAAACAGCCAAAACCACACCTGTGACCCAAGTTAATTCGCGGGGTTTTTTAAATCCCCCTGTGAGATACACACGAAATACATGCAGGATCATCATTAAAACCATCATACTTGCTGACCATCGATGAACTGATCGGATTAACCAACCAAAGTTGGCCTCGGTCATTATGTATTGAACCGAGGAAAAAGCCTCTGTAACGGTTGGTCGGTAGTAAAAAGTCATAGCAAAACCGGTAGCGACTTGTACTAGAAAACAAGTAAGTGTAATTCCCCCTAAACAATAAAATATGTTGACATGGGGAGGAACATATTTACTAGTTATATCATCTGCAATTGCCTGAATCTCAAGACGTTCCTCAAACCAATCATATACTTTATTGAGATAGGTAACTAACCCGAGTCCCCCTCTAAGAGCCGTATATGAAAATTTCATCTCGTACGGCTCAAGCAGAAACACAAAAATTTTCAACGAATATTAGAAAAAAGGTTCAAAACTTCATCAGCCACTGAATTGGGTCGATTTGCCTTGAAGATATCAAATAAGAAAAATCCGGAATATCTTCTTTGTGATGATAATGCCAAAAAATCTCAAGTTGGCGCGTCTTTCTTTCTTCCTTTCCCTTATGTTGGTCATTAGAGGCTTCTTGACTTTTCTCTTCCCTATAAAGGATTTGTTTTTTTATGCGTAATATAGAAATTATCTTGTTGAGATCCTATGAATCAGTTCAATTAAAACCTTAGATTCATACTAGAGCCACGATGATTTAGTCTCAAGCTAAACAAAAGGCAAGGGTTCTTCGAATAAGAACCGCTTGATAATCATTTATTGAATCAGTGTAATGACTCGACAAAATCGAGAGAAAAAAAGTTGTCTTTTGGGCAAACAAAATTGGAAGGAAGAAAATTTCTTTTTTATTTTTATTTAAGAACTACTTGAATTTTTCAGTCTGGTTGCGAGGTCTTAATAGTGAGTATGAATCATAGTTCCATTTTTTTTTGATCCACTCTATCTATTTCGTGTTCCAGATACTAGAATAAATAATATCTGACGAATTAGAATCATCTTGATAGAGATAACAGGCCCTTTCTATGTATTATCAATAGGATCAATTCTAACAAGTCACACACTCATATTCCAGAGATACCGAAACAAAAAAATTCCGCGGTCGAACTACCATAATATCTAGAAATGTAGATCTTAAACTAGAAAGGCTTTTTTGGATGGAAAAACTCTGACTTCCTAGTTTTAGTTAGTAGAAACCTAATTGGTTAAAATTCCGTCCAGTAAAACGGAAGAATTATAAATTTCTAAAATGATAGATAGGAATATAGCGAATAAAGCCATTGCGATCCCCATAAAAGGAGTAGTCCCCCAACCCGGGGCGACTTTCCCATATTCCGAATTCAAGGGTTTCAGTAAACTACCTGCACCAGTTCGTTTTGGCCTAGGTTTAGAACTATCTTCAACGGTTTGTGTAGCCATAAATTCTATTTAATCATTGGTGTTGACTTTGTATACTATTCCGTTGTAGTTGTAAATACACGATCTTTTCGTAGATCCATTGTAATCTTGAAATTCTATAAAAATGGAAACAGCAACTTTAGTCGCCATCTCCATATCTGGTTTACTTGTAAGCTTTACTGGGTATGCCTTATATACCGCGTTTGGGCAACCCTCTCAACAATTAAGAGATCCATTCGAAGAACACGGAGACTAATTTAAGTAAGAAGTCTCCCAGATAGGGTGGACTTCTTACTTAAATGAAATTATTTTATTCTTTTAGTTGGAGTTGGTGGAACCTTAGGTGGTTCTCGGAAGAAGATAGCGAAAAAAATTATCCCTAAAGTCGAAACTAAAAGGAACGTATAAACCAATGCTTCCATAGATTCGATCCTGGTTTATTTACAATTATAACTTCCACACCTATTCATTTGTCATTTGGGATAATTTCCCATATAAAGAAAGAAAAAGAGTCAAAGAAAGGATGGGAGATGTTTCCCATGTCAAATCAAAAAAGAGAGGTGAAAGATACTATAACAATGTGTATCAAACTGCCTGTTTCCTTGTAGTTGGATCTCCCACTTTTTGGAATGTTCCAAATTCCACTTGAGCATCCAAATCTGGATCAATACCAGCAAAAACATCTCGGAACAATGTTCTAGCGCCATGCCAAATGTGTCCGAAAAAGAAGAGCAAAGCAAAGGTAGCATGACCAAAAGTGAACCAACCCCTTGGACTGCTGCGAAAAACACCATCAGATTTCAAAGTAGCCCGGTCTAATTCAAAAATTTCCCCTAATTGAGAACGCCTCGCATATTTTTTTACAGTAGCAGGATCAGAATAACTTACTCCATTAAGTTCGCCACCATAGAACTCCACCGTTACACCTACTTGTTCAACACTATATTTGGATTCTGCTCTTCTAAAAGGAACGTCTGCTCTAACAATTCCCTCCTCATCTACCAAAACAACCGGAAATGTTTCAAAAAAAGTAGGCATACGGCGTACAAAAAGCTCACGTCCTTCTTTATCTCTAAAGACGGGATGTCCTAACCATCCAACAGCTATTCCATCCCCATTGTCCATTGAGCCTGCTCTGAATAATCCCCCTTTTGCCGGATTATTACCAATATAATCATAAAAGGCTAATTTTTCGGGAATTTTAGACCAAGCTTCTGATAAACTAAGATTTTCGGCTAAACCATTGCTAACTCTTCGATATATTTCTTGCTGAAAGTATCCCTGATCCCACTGATAACGAGTAGGCCCAAATAATTCGATTGGGGTCGTTGCTGACCCATACCACATAGTTCCAGCAACTACGAAAGCTGCAAAAAAAACAGCAGCGATACTACTGGAAAGTACAGTTTCAATATTGCCCATACGTAATCCTTTATATAGACGTTGAGGCGGACGGACACTAAGATGGAATAAGCCCGCTAATATACCCAATGTACCCGCAGCAATATGATGAGAAGCTATTCCCCCCGGAACAAAAGGATCAAAACCTTCTGCACCCCACGCTGGATTTACAGCTTGTACTTTTCCAGTTAGTCCATAAGGATCGGATACCCATATCCCAGGACCATACAAACCCGTTACATGAAATGCCCCAAAGCCAAAGCAAGCCACCCCTGCAAGAAATAAATGAATTCCAAAGATCTTGGGCAAATCCAAAGAGGGTTTTCCCGTCCGCTCATCAGAGAATATTTCTAGGTCCCAATATACCCAATGCCAGATCGCTGCCAAGAAACACAAGCCAGAAAACACAATATGCGTACCTGCCACACCTTCATAACTCCAAATACCCGGATTTGTTACAGTTCCTCCTGAAATACTCCAACCACCCCACGAATCCGTTATTCCTAAACGAGTCATGAAGGGAATTACGAACATACCTTGTCTCCACATTGGATCCAGAACAGGATCAGAGGGATCAAAAACTGCTAATTCGTATAAAGCCATTGAGCCAGCCCAACCAGAAACTAGAGCTGTGTGCATTATATGCACCGCAAGCAATCGACCCGGATCATTCAATACGACAGTATGAACACGATACCAAGGCAAACCCATGGAAATACCCCTTTAGCAAAGAAAAATAGACACGATGTCGCTTTATTTTATCGCATTGAAAAAGACTATCCATATCCTATGTACCTAACCCTTCTAGGGGATTCTGTGTCAGAAAGCGCGAATATTTATTTCATTCCATTAAAAATAAGAAGCCAATTCTGTTCATAAGAAGAAAGAGAAGCAGATCTATTCTATACTCGATAAGTGCCAATATGCAATGGGTAACTTGGCCAATTTGGAAAAAACGAAGAATAGATCGCTACCCCTCTTTGTTTAGCATTCAAATCACCCATTCCCTTTTCTTTATTCAATCTGTCTTACATTCCTTATATGTATAACCTTTCAATCTACGTATTAATAGAATCTATAATATTCATATAGAATAAGAATAAAAATTAAGACAATAAACTGCGGATTCTTTCTTTCTGTTCCATTCTTACGTTTCCATATTAAAGTGTGGTTTTCTTACTTAAATTTAATAATATTAATCTAATATGCCCATTGGTGTTCCAAAAGTACCTTACCGGATTCCTGGAGATGAAGAAGCGACTTGGGTTGACTTATACAATGTTATGTATCGAGAAAGGACACTTTTTTTAGGTCAAGAGATTCGTTGCGAGATCACGAATCATATTACAGGTCTCATGGTATATCTGAGTATAGAAGATGGAATTAGTGATATTTTTTTGTTTATAAACTCCCCAGGCGGGTGGCTAATCTCAGGAATGGCTATTTTTGATACGATGCAAACGGTGACACCAGATATATATACAATATGCCTCGGAATAGCCGCCTCCATGGCGTCCTTCATTCTGCTTGGAGGAGAACCCACCAAGCGTATAGCATTCCCTCACGCGAGGATTATGCTTCACCAACCTGCTAGTGCTTATTATCGGGCAAGGACACCAGAATTTTTACTAGAAGTAGAAGAGTTACACAAAGTTCGCGAAATGATCACAAGGGTTTATGCAGTAAGAACAGGCAAGCCTTTTTGGGTTGTATCCGAAGACATGGAAAGGGATGTTTTTATGTCAGCAGACGAAGCCAAAGCTTATGGACTTGTCGATATTGTAGGGGATGAAATGATTGACAAGCACTGCGATA
>NW_028260731.1:17500-32500 GCF_056163025.1 Triticum urartu | reverse complement strand
GGAAAGTTATGGAAGGAGACCCATCATTTTGCAATGAAAACAACATATAAAACTCTGGACAATTTCGAAATCAGGCCAAGCGTCTTAATACATATGCAAAAAAATTCATTATTGGCCCACCATTGATTAGAAGATTTAGCTTGTATGAATCGCTATTGGTTTGATACGAATAATGACAATCGTTTCAGTATGTTAAGGATACAGATGTATCCACAATTCATTTAGAGTTACTTAATAGTCTATTTCTTATACCATATCTCTATCCCGTGAAATTCTCGAGCCAAAAGATGGATGCATATGCTGTGTTTCATTTTGCTAAATGATATCAATTAAATGGTGTATCAATTCCATAAATTGCATATAGCAATAAATAAATCAGCAAAATTCTTTCTAATATTTTAGATAGAAGAAACATTTCTTCTATCTAAAATATTAGAAAGAATGTACCCTTCTATCCAAATCCAATTTGCATCGATAAAATAAATCCAAATTCCAGTAGTAGATGAATAATTGCAAATTTGTGTGTGTACGAGATTAGAATAACTTCAAAATAACTGACATAATTTTGTATTTTTCCTGATCAGAAAAATACATGAAAAAGAAAGGAGGTAGAAAAATTTTTGGATTTATGGTTAAAGAAGAAAAAGAAGAAAACAGGGGTTCTGTTGAATTTCAAGTATTCAGTTTCACCAATAAGATACGGAGACTTGCTTCACATTTGGAATTACACAAAAAAGATTTTTCATCGGAAAGAGGTCTACGAAGACTTTTGGGAAAACGTCGACGTTTGCTGGCTTATTTGGCAAAGAAAAATAGAGTACGTTATAAGAAATTAATCGGTCAGTTGAATATTCGGGAGCAGTAATTTAATCGTTCAAATTTTTTTCTTGTTTTATTATTTTTTTAGTAGTCTTATAGTAGTCTTAGATTTTTCATTTTGATGAGCCTCGCTTTGAGGAATTCATGGAATAATCCATTTTCATGGAATAATGAATTAAGGAAGAAAGGATATGAGTCTACCGCTTACAAGAAAAGATCTCATGATAGTCAATATGGGCCCTCAACACCCATCAATGCATGGTGTTCTTCGACTGATCGTTACTCTCGATGGTGAGGATGTTATTGATTGTGAACCCATATTAGGGTATTTACACAGAGGAATGGAAAAAATCGCGGAAAACCGAACTATTATACAATACTTACCTTATGTAACAAGGTGGGATTATTTAGCTACTATGTTTACAGAAGCAATAACAGTAAATGCACCAGAATTCTTGGAGAATATTCAAATACCACAAAGAGCCAGCTATATTAGGGTAATTATGTTAGAATTAAGCCGGATAGCTTCTCACTTGCTATGGCTTGGACCTTTTATGGCGGATCTCGGCGCACAGACTCCTTTTTTCTATATTTTTAGAGAGAGAGAATTAATATATGATCTATTTGAAGCTGCTACAGGTATGCGAATGATGCACAATTACTTTCGCATCGGAGGAGTAGCCGCCGATCTACCTTATGGATGGATCGATAAATGTTTAGATTTCTGTGATTATTTTTTACGCGGAGTTGTTGAATATCAACAACTTATTACACAGAATCCAATTTTTTTAGAGCGAGTTGAAGGAGTAGGTTTTATTAGCGGAGAAGAAGCAGTAAATTGGGGCTTATCGGGACCGATGTTACGAGCTTCTGGAATACAATGGGATCTTCGTAAAGTAGATCCTTATGAGTCTTACAACCAATTTGATTGGAAAGTCCAATGGCAAAAAGAAGGGGATTCGTTAGCTCGCTATTTAGTACGAATTGGTGAAATGAGGGAATCCATCAAAATAATTCAACAAGCTGTAGAAAAAATTCCTGGAGGACCTTATGAAAATTTAGAAGTCCGACGCTTTAAGAAAGAAAATAATTCTGAATGGAATGATTTTGAGTATAAATTTCTTGGTAAAAAACCTTCGCCCAATTTTGAATTGTCAAGACAAGAGCTTTATGTAAGAGTAGAAGCCCCAAAAGGTGAATTAGGGATTTATCTAGTAGGAGATGATAGCCTTTTCCCCTGGAGATGGAAAATCCGTCCACCCGGGTTTATTAATTTGCAAATTCTTCCTCAGCTAGTTAAAAAAATGAAATTGGCTGATATCATGACGATATTAGGTAGTATAGATATCATTATGGGGGAAGTTGATCGTTGAAATGATAATAGATAGGGTAGAGGTAGAAACTATCAATTCTTTTTCGAAATTGGAATTATTAAAAGAAGTCTATGGACTGATATCGATTCTACCCATTTTGACCCTCCTTTTGGGAATAACAATAGAGGTACTCGTAATTGTGTGGTTAGAAAGAGAAATATCTGCGTCGATACAACAACGTATTGGTCCTGAATATGCTGGCCCCCTGGGCCTGCTTCAAGCTATAGCAGATGGGACTAAGCTACTTTTTAAAGAAGATATTCTGCCATCCCGAGGAGATATTTCTTTATTTAGCATTGGACCCTCTATAGCAGTCATATCAGTTTTATTAAGTTTTTTAGTTATCCCTTTGGGATATCATTTTGTTTTAGCCGATCTTAGTATTGGTGTTTTTTTATGGATTGCCATTTCAAGTATAGCTCCTATTGGTCTTCTTATGGCAGGATATAGCTCAAATAATAAATATTCTTTTTCAGGCGGTCTACGAGCTGCTGCTCAATCCATTAGTTATGAAATACCATTAACTTTTTGTGTGCTAGCAATATCTCTACGTGTGATTCGTTAAAATAGATCTTTTTCCTATAAAATCCATTAACTATTTATATTCCTTTTCTTATTTAGTATTTGGGTTGGTAAGTTAAACTAGATAGCTATATGAGTGAAACAAAACAGCTTATAAATTTGTAGTAAAAAGAAAAAATCTCATTTCCTACGTACAAGAAAAAAGTGGAAGTAAACATAAGCAGTGTAAACTCTTTATCCCAAGGTTGATATTTTTTAATTAGTCATCATATCTTGAAGCGGCCAAGAATAAAGGATTCACGATATGGAATTCCATTACTAGAATACTCCTAGTTATTACTATAACTTAATAATCCATAAGAAGAATCCACCAAAAGTTAGTGAAGGGTTAGGAACACTAAAGTACATAAAGGATTAGTAATGGAAAATCTAAAACATTAGAGATTTTTGCCCATAAAAGGAATCATAATAAGGACTTGCAATTTGTAGAAATTATCAAGTAGTACTTTCTTCGGATTCCGATCCAGAGTATGTTCCCATTCACTTGTTAAGGAAATGGCTATCAAGAACGAATTAACCCTTTATCCATTTTTTCTTTTTAAATACCCCCTCCCTGGGGAAAGAAGAATAGTAAAAAAGATATGGAGTGCACTAGAAAAAATTTTCATTATTTCCTTCCTCTATCCATATTCATGCAGAATTGCTCATGAACTAATACCCAACTCTTTCCATTTATTAATTGAATTCCTATAACAAGTAACAAGTGTTTTATTCCAAGATTAAGTTATTACTGAACAAAGAAAAATTTTCATTATATTATAAAGGATGAGATCAATTCGGAAGCGCTTTTTCTTATTCTAGCAGACGGAATTCCTTTGGTCTAATTTAGGACTTTCAAATCTATTTTATTTTATCTAATTCTATCTACGCCCCCGGGGCTAGGAACAAAACAGTCCTTTCCTTTTTCTGATCATAGAGAAGCCGTATGAAGCTAAGGTTTCATGTACGGTTTTGAAATAGCGGTGGGAACTGTGATGTTATCACCGACTATGATTATCTAACAGTTCAAGTACAGTTGATATAGTTGAAGCACAGTCAAAATACGGTTTTTTTGGATGGAATATTTGGCGTCAGCCTATAGGTTTTCTGGTTTTTTTAATTTCTTCTTTGGCAGAATGTGAAAGATTACCCTTTGATTTACCAGAAGCGGAGGAAGAATTAGTAGCAGGTTACCAAACTGAATATTCCGGTATCAAATATGGTTTATTTTATCTTGTTTCTTACCTAAATTTATTAGTTTCTTCTTTATTTGTAACAGTTCTCTACTTGGGCGGGTGGAATTTATCTATTCCCTATATATCCTTTTTTGATTTTTTCCAAATGAATAAAGCAGTTGGAATTTTGGAAATGACAATGGGTATATTTATTACATTAACTAAAGCTTATTTATTTCTCTTCATTTCTATCACAATAAGATGGACTTTACCGAGGATGAGAATGGATCAGTTATTAAATCTTGGATGGAAATTTCTTTTACCTATTTCCCTGGGCAATCTCTTATTAACAACCTCTTCTCAACTTGTTTCACTATAAATAAGATAATACAATAATAGTAAGAATATTTTCAACACAAAAGCTCTCTCAAACAAGAGAAAGAAACATATCTTTTTCATAGATATTTAGAATGAATATGTTCCCTATGGTAACTGGGTTCATGAGTTATGGTCAACAAACAATACGTGCTACAAGGTACATAGGTCAAAGTTTCATAACTACCTTATCCCACACAAATCGTTTACCTATAACGATTCACTACCCTTATGAAAAATCAATTACACCAGAGCGTTTCCGAGGGCGAATCCACTTTGAATTTGATAAATGTATTGCTTGTGAAGTATGTGTTCGCGTATGTCCGATAGATTTACCCGTTGTGGATTGGAGATTTGAAAAGGATATTAAAAGAAAACAATTGCTTAATTATAGTATTGATTTCGGAGTTTGTATATTTTGTGGCAATTGTGTTGAGTACTGTCCAACAAGCTGTTTATCAATGACTGAAGAATATGAACTTTCTACCTATGATCGTCATGAATTGAATTACAATCAAATTGCTTTAAGTCGGTTACCAATCTCCATAATGGGAGATTACACAATTCAAACAATTAGGAATTCGTCTGAAAGTAAAATAAACAAAGAAAAATCTTCGAATTCAAGAACGATTACTGATTACTAAACTTTGATTTTGTCTTTCTGTTATAAAAATCTAATAATTCTTTATTAAACTTTAAAATTAAACTATAAAGAAAAACGAAAAACTACTGCTTATTGGAAATTATTTCTTATTTTAAATCAGACTAGATTTTCGTGATATAATATAATTTATAACTATAAGTTTATACACAAAAAAATACCCTAATCCTTTTTTCCTTCCTTGAATCCTTTAGTTTTAGTCAGTTCATGAAAAATTTTATACTATTAATTTCTTTTTATCCATAATGGATTTACCTGGACCAATACATGAGATTCTTATGCTATTTGGGGGATTTGTTCTTCTACTAGGGGGTCTAGGAGTAGTATTACTTACCAACCCCATTTATTCTGCCTTTTCGCTGGGATTAGTTCTTGTTTGTATATCCTTATTCTATTTTTTATTAAATTCCTACTTTGTAGCTGTCGCACAACTTCTTATTTATGTGGGAGCCATAAATGTCTTGATCATATTCGCTGTAATGTTCGTAAATGGCTCAGAATGGTCTAAAGATAAGAATTATTGGACTATTGGAGATGGGTTCACTTCACTCGTTTGTATAACTATTGTTTTTTCACTAATGACTACTATCCCAGATACGTCGTGGTATGGAATTCTTTGGACTACAAGATCAAACCAAATAGTAGAACAGGGTCTCATAAATAATGTTCAACAAATTGGAATTCATTTAGCAACCGATTTTTATCTTCCGTTTGAACTCATTTCCATAATTCTTCTAGTTTCTTTAATAGGTGCAATTACTATGGCTCGGCAATAAGAAAACTTAGAAAAAGTACAAATTATAAGAATTGCAAATCTAAAATAAATAACTAAAGAATCACAATTTTGATTTAGTAAAATCCATCTACTGCCAACAAATACCTCCTTTTTTTTTTTTTTTTTTTTCTTTTGTTGTGTAATTGTTCTATTGTAATTAATTGAATCGGTTCAATTCTTGCCCTCATATTGAAATGAATCGAGATTGATAAGGAGTTAGTTAATGATGTTTGAGCATGTACTTTTTTTGAGTGTCTATTTATTTTCGATTGGTATCTATGGATTGATCACAAGCCGAAACATGGTTAGAGCTCTAATATGTCTTGAACTTATACTGAATTCAATTAATCTAAATCTCGTAACATTTTCTGATCTATTTGATAGTCGCCAATTAAAAGGAGATATTTTCGCAATTTTTGTTATAGCCCTTGCAGCTGCTGAAGCCGCTATTGGACTATCCATTCTTTCTTCCATCCATCGTAATAGGAAATCCACTCGTATCAATCAATCTAATTTATTGAATAATTAGACTTTTGAATAATTAGACATAGAATCCTCTAAACAAAGGCGCACATATTAAAATAAATAGAAATCAATACTATTTTCTTAGTATTATTTGAGAATATCCATTTTTTTTAGTAGATTATTGCATAGTATTCTTTTTCACTTAAATGAATTTTTGTATTTGTAATTCATTGATATTGCAATTTGAATATTGCAATAATTTATATTGAAAAGACGATAGCCAATTTATTGGCTAATTCGAATTCGTCTGTACAATTCGTAAAATTCTTTCTTATTTCTTATTTATTGTTGAAATCCAAAATTAAAGTCTCTTGGCTCTCTTCACGCTTTCTCACAAACAGATTAAAAAATAGATTTTTTTTTTTGAAGTTTGGATAAACCATTGCTTCGTCTGGTGTCTACAATACATATGACTCATTATAGTACTAATTTCATTTTTACCAGATCGAAAAATTTTATGTTGAAAAGAAAAATTTATAGATCCAATGTCACATTCCGTAAAAATTTACGATACATGTATAGGATGCACTCAATGTGTACGAGCTTGTCCAACAGATGTATTAGAAATGATACCCTGGGATGGATGTAAAGCCAAGCAAATTGCTTCCGCGCCGAGAACCGAAGATTGTGTGGGTTGTAAGAGATGTGAATCTGCCTGCCCGACAGATTTTTTAAGTGTCCGCGTTTATTTAGGGCCTGAAACAACACGTAGCATGGCTCTATCTTATTGATACGTTACAAAAAACTTCACTCGAATCGTCTGATTCCTCTTTACCGAAGAAGCCTGTGCTCGAAATAATCGAGCACGGGCTTTTCTGGTCAAAACGTATCTTGTCTTTATCACTTTATCATGAGTTATTTTCCTTGGTTAACAATACTTGTTGTTTTGCCGATATTTGCAGGTTCATTAATTTTCTTTTTACCTCATAAGGGAAACAAAGTCGTTAGGTGGTATACTATATCTATTTGTTTATTAGAATTCCTTCTAATGACTTATGCGTTCTGTTATCATTTCCAACTGGAGGATCCCTTAATCCAATTAAAGGAGGATTATAAATGGATAGATGTCTTCGATTTCCACTGGAGATTGGGAATCGATGGACTTTCATTAGGATCTATTTTATTGACAGGATTTATCACTACTTTAGCTACTTTAGCAGCTTGGCCAATTACACGGAATTCGCGATTATTCTATTTCCTGATGCTCGCAATGTATAGTGGTCAAATAGGATTATTTTCTTCGCGAGACCTTTTACTTTTTTTTATCATGTGGGAGTTAGAATTAATTCCTGTTTACTTACTTTTATCCATGTGGGGGGGGAAGAGGCGTCTATATTCAGCTACAAAGTTTATTTTGTATACTGCAGGCGGTTCCATTTTTTTCTTAATCGGAGTTCTGGGTATGGGCTTATATGGTTCCAACGAACCAGGATTAGATTTGGAAAGATTAATTAATCAATCATACCCTGCAACCTTGGAAATACTTTTATATTTTGGCTTCCTTATTGCTTATGCTGTCAAATTGCCGATTATACCCCTACATACGTGGTTACCAGATACCCATGGGGAAGCACATTATAGTACATGTATGCTTTTAGCGGGAATATTATTAAAGATGGGAGCATATGGATTGATTCGGATCAACATGGAATTGTTACCTCATGCTCATTATCTATTTTCGCCCTGGTTAGTAATAATAGGAGCGATCCAAATAATCTATGCAGCTTCAACTTCTCTTGGTCAACGAAATTTCAAAAAAAGAATAGCTTATTCCTCTGTATCTCACATGGGTTTCATAATTATAGGAATTGGTTCCATAACCAACATTGGACTCAATGGAGCTATTTTACAAATATTATCCCATGGATTTATTGGTGCTACACTTTTTTTCTTGGCAGGAACCGCTTCTGATAGAATGCGTCTTGTTTATCTCGAAGAACTGGGGGGAATATCTATCCCAATGCCTAAAATTTTTACCATGTTTAGTAGCTTTTCAATGGCTTCTCTTGCCTTACCAGGAATGAGTGGTTTTGTCGCAGAATTAGTAGTATTTTTTGGACTAATTACTAGTCCAAAATTTCTGTTAATGCCAAAAACACTAATTACTTTTGTAATGGCAATTGGAATGATATTAACTCCTATTTATTTATTATCTATGTTACGCCAGATGTTCTATGGATACAAGCTATTTAATGTTCCAAACGCAAATTTTGTGGATTCTGGACCACGAGAACTCTTTATTTTAATCTGTATCTTTTTACCAGTAATAGGAATTGGTATTTATCCAGATTTTGTTCTCTCCCTATCCGTTGACAGGGTAGAGGCTCTCTTATCCAATTATTATCCTAAATAGGTTTGCTTTTTTTTACTCGTCTGCTCTATTAATGCAGAAATAAGTAAAAAAGTATATAATGCAGAAATAAGTAAAAAAGTATAATTAGATCTATCTCGAATTTTTGAGAACCCTTTGATAAGGCGTTCAAGGGGTTCTCAAATAAAACATAAAAGTAAAAACCTTCATTTCATGAAGGTTTTATTTTATGTAATCATTTAGGTGTTAATGTAAACGAACCATAACTATGTAAGCCTATTCCTAATAGATTTATACCAAAATAACAAATCCAAATTATAAGAAATCCTATCAAAGCTATAAGTGCAGAATTCGTACCCTTCCAATTTGGATTTGTTCTACTATGTAAATAAATTGCGAATATGGTCCAAGTAATAAATGCCCAAGTTTCCTTAGGATCCCAATTCCAATAGGATCCCCAGGCCTCATTAGCCCATACTGCTCCACAAAGAATACCTACGGTTAAAAGGGTAAATCCTAGGCTAATGACACGATAACTCCAAGAATCCAAACGCTCCGTTAATTGATATTTGTAATAATTTGGAAATGAAGGGACAGAGGTTCTTTTTAAAGCACTTCTTTTTGCATAAAAATATTTAATATCACTAAAGAAAAATGTTTTATTTAAAACATTTTTTTTCTTTTTAGAAAAGAAATGGAAATTATTTCGAAATCTAATGATTAGAATAGCGGCAGATAATAAGGATCCGCACAAAAGAGTTGCATAGCTTAATAACATCATACTGACATGCATCATTAACCACTGAGATTGTAGAGCAGGTACTAGTATCGTGGATTGATGCATTTCAGTTAAAAGACCCGATGTGGCAAAGCCTTGCGTTAAAATAGTACTTGGCGTAGTTATTGTGCTTAAATCATTTTTAGAGTTCTGTATTTTAGGAATGGTATGAAGAATATACAGGGCCCATGAAAGGAAGATCAATGACTCATATAAATTACTTAATGGAAAATGTCCCGAGGAAGCCCAACGAGAAACTAAGAATCCTGTTATAGAGAAAAAAGTAACTATCATTCCTTTTTCTGACGAATCGCGTAATCCTCCAAGTTCACGAACTAATAAGGTTATAAAATGAATCGTAATCACAATTGAAATCGTTGAGAAAGAGATATGAGTTAGTATATGTTCTAAAGTTGCAAATAGCATAAGGGGAAGGTCCCATTACAAAATTGTAAATTTCGAATTGATTTCTAATCTATTGTATTCTTTTTCAAGAATGCCGCCACTCGGATTCGAACCGAGATGCTTGAGCACTGCTTCCTAAGAGCAGCGTGTCTACCAATTTCACCATGGCGGCTAACTTCAAATAATAGGTAACTTAAAAGAATAATAGCTATTATCTTGGGAATCGTCGATATTGGGAAAGTCCATAAAATTTAGGAACATTAGAGTTTTCATTAAAATAGACTTCGTTTGGTAGTATCGTTTCCATTTTTTTTTTTTACAATAAACTCTTGCTTTGCCCAATAGAAACACAAACACTGCTTGAAAGAGTTGGAACTTCTTTTTTCTAACTTGCAATTATAGAACTAATTTTTTCTAATTAATTTCCCCTTTACATTTTGAAAATTCTTTCAATACAATGAAAAAAATCCAAAAGGGTTTCTATTTAATGATGAAATTAAAATAAAATGGATAAATAGAAAAGGCTTTTTGGATTTTTTAAAAATTTCTAGAATGAAAGTCTTTATGCTCTTATTAATAAGATTTACTAACCTTATGATTTTGGAGAAGATAGGTGGAAGTTGTAAGTCCTATTGTAAGAATACTCCACTTTTCATAATTTTCCTAATAGAATATGAGGATTCTATTAGGAAAATTATGAAAAGTTCATTGATAGGAAAAGAATACTTAGCACACAGTATACCAAACAAAACTTTTTTTTTCTTGTATATATAAGATAAGAGGGGTTTTTTGTTCTAAGAATATTGTACCGAGTAATTCGACACATAAAAGTACATTCAAAGAAGAATCCAAATTATTAAATAATTGGAATTCTTTTTTGATAAGTCAATTCATATTATTCCAAAATCTTATTATTTGTTTGTTGCCCAGAAAAACCCTTTGGTTTTGGATGCTCATTACCGCTCGAAAATGATCTTGATTTTACTAAAGAATAAGATTGTACTATGGAAAAATAAGTCTTTTTCTTCCAAATATTTTTACGAATACGCTTTTTTGACATTGAAGTACGTTTTTTTGGAACTGCCATTCAAAAAGGAAATTACTTTTTTCTAGTTGTATGTGAAAGACATCTATTGCTGCAAATCAATCCTTCTTTCTTCTTTTTATTAGTATTTATACTTAGATACTGAAAGATACTTAAATTTTGAATTATTTTTTACTTCATTTTGTCTAATGCGGATAAGACAACAAGAATTTTTTAACATTTTTTCTTTATATATTTTATACTTTTTTTTTAATAATATAGAATATATAGAAGGGTTTCTCATTTAAATCTATTTATATCTATTTATATATCAAGTATACTCCATATATAGATATATGGTATGGAAGCCTATCCCCCATATAAGATAAGACGGGGGGATAAAAAGAAGGGAAAATGAAAATAGTTAATTAAGTTCAGAATGGTATTCCATAAAGGAAAGGAATTCCAATCAAAACAAAAAATACTGAGTCTCTTAAACAAGACATTCTAAAACTTAGGTAATTTATAGTCATTAGAATTTTAGTTCTATATGAAGTAAGGACTATTCGATAATTTCTTATAAACATAGGTTTTCATTGGAATTCACTCAATCAGTTAATTATGGAACAAGAGAGCTGTTTCATCTTTGTTTTAAAGAAATATAAAAATGAATTATGAATAGAAAGTAAAATGATTCCACTTTTTTTTTTTTATTTTTATAAATATCTTTATTTAGTTAATAAAATAACTTCGTTACCTAGTTATTTTATTAACTTTTTTAATTTAACCAACTAAACCCATTCTTAATTTTTAATTATTTCAATGAGATAAATTTTGGAAAAATTAAGAATTTCAGTATTTTTTCTTATTCTTTTTATTTATTCTTTCAGAAAGAGATAAGAATTGGTTTGGTGAATCGGAAACAATTTTATAGAAAAATTGAAGTAAAAATTGAAGTAAAAATTGCAATTTCTTTTCTTATGGAACATACATATCAATATGCATGGGTAATCCCTCTTCTCCCACTTCCAGTTATTATGTCAATGGGATTTGGCCTTATTCTTATTCCGACAGCAACAAAAAATCTTCGTCGCATATGGGCTTTTCCTAGTGTTTTACTCTTAAGTATAGCTATGGTATTCTCAGTTCAACTGTCTATTCAACAAATAAATGGAAGTTCGATCTATCAATATCTATGGTCTTGGACCGTCAATAATGATTTTTCTTTAGAATTTGGATACTTGATTGACCCACTTACTTCTATTATGTTAATACTAATTACTACTGTAGGAATCCTGGTTCTTATTTATAGTGATGGTTATATGTCTCACGATGAAGGATATTTGAGATTTTTTGTTTATATAAGTTTTTTCAATACTTCCATGTTGGGATTGGTTACTAGCTCCAATTTGATACAAATTTATTTTTTTTGGGAACTCGTGGGAATGTGTTCTTATTTATTGATAGGCTTTTGGTTTACACGACCAATCGCAGCGAGTGCTTGTCAAAAAGCTTTTGTAACTAATCGTGTAGGGGATTTTGGTCTATTATTAGGAATTTTAGGTTTTTTTTGGATAACAGGTAGTTTAGAGTTTAGGGATTTGTTCAAAATAGCTAATAACTGGATTCCTAATAATGGAATTAACTCTTTACTTACTACTTTGTGTGCTTTTTTATTATTCCTTGGTGCAGTTGCGAAATCCGCACAATTCCCTCTTCACGTATGGTTACCCGATGCTATGGAAGGGCCCACTCCTATTTCGGCTCTTATACACGCAGCAACTATGGTTGCTGCGGGAATTTTTCTTCTAGCTCGACTTCTTCCTCTTTTCATATCTTTACCTTTGATAATGAGTTTTATTTCTTTAGTAGGTACAATAACACTATTCTTAGGAGCTACTTTAGCTCTTGCTCAGAGAGATATTAAAAGAAGCTTAGCCTATTCTACAATGTCTCAATTGGGTTATATGATGTTAGCTCTAGGTATAGGTTCTTATCAAGCTGCTTTATTCCATTTGATCACTCATGCTTATTCAAAAGCTTTATTGTTCTTGGGATCCGGATCCGTTATTCATTCAATGGAACCTCTTGTTGGATATTCACCAGATAAAAGTCAAAATATGGTTCTTATGGGCGGTTTAAGAAAATACATTCCAATCACAAGAACTACTTTTTTATGGGGTACACTTTCTCTTTGTGGTATTCCACCTCTTGCTTGCTTCTGGTCCAAAGATGAAATCCTTAGTAATAGTTGGTTGTATTCGCCCTTTTTTGGAATAATAGCCTCCTTTACTGCAGGATTAACTGCCTTTTATATGTTTCGGATATATTTACTTACATTTGATGGGTATTTGCGTGTTCATTTTCAAAATTACAGTAGCACTAAAGAGAGTTCCTTGTATTCAATATCCTTATGGGGAAAAAGGATACCCAAAGGAGTGAATAGGGATTTCGTTTTATCAACAACGAAGAGTGGAGTTTCTTTTTTTTCACAAAATATACCAAAAATTCAAGGTAATACAAGAAATAGGATAGGATCCTTTACTACGTCTTTTGGGGCTAAAAAAACTTTTGCCTATCCGCATGAAACGGGAAATACTATGTTATTTCCTCTTCTTATATTACTACTTTTCACTTTGTTCATTGGATTCATAGGAATCTCTTTTGATAATGGAGGAATTGGTAATGGAATAGCAGAGTTAACCATATTATCAAAGTGGTTAACTCCCTCAATAAACTTTACCCAGGAAAGTTCTAATTCTTTTGTAAATTCATATGAATTTATTACTAATGCAATTTCTTCTGTAAGTCTAGCTATCTTTGGTTTATTCATAGCATATATCTTCTATGGATCCGCTTATTCTTTTTTTCAGAATTTGGATTTAATAAACTCTTTTTACAAAGGAAATCCTAAAAAAGAATTTTTAGATCAAGTAAAAAAAAATATATACAGTTGGTCATATAATCGTGGTTATATAGATATTTTCTATACTAGGGTCTTTACCCTCGGTATAAGAGGGTTAACCGAACTCACGGAGTTTTTTGATAAGGGTGTTATTGATGGAATTACCAATGGAGTGGGTCTTGCTAGTTTTTGTATAGGAGAGGAAATTAAATATGTAGGGGGAGGTCGAATCTCGTCTTATTTATTCTTTTTTTTATGTTATGTATCTGTGTTTTTATTCTTTTTTCTTTCTTAAGTTAAGGAATTTACAACAAGTCTCTTGCAAAAATAACTATCCTATCCCCTTTCTACAATCTCTCTATATCCTTGTTACATAAGGTAAGTATTGTATAATAGTTCGGTTTTCCGCGATTTTTTCCATTCCTCTGTGTAAATACCCTAATATGGGTTCACAATCAATAACATCCTCACCATCGAGAGTAACGATCAGTCGAAGAACACCATGCATTGATGGGTGTTGAGGGCCCATATTGACTATCATGAGATCTTTTCTTGTAAGCGGTAGACTCATATCCTTTCTTCCTTAATTCATTATTCCATGAAAATGGATTATTCCATGAATTCCTCAAAGCGAGGCTCATCAAAATGAAAAATCTAAGACTACTATAAGACTACTAAAAAAATAATAAAACAAGAAAAAAATTTGAACGATTAAATTACTGCTCCCGAATATTCAACTGACCGATTAATTTCTTATAACGTACTCTATTTTTCTTTGCCAAATAAGCCAGCAAACGTCGACGTTTTCCCAAAAGTCTTCGTAGACCTCTTTCCGATGAAAAATCTTTTTTGTGTAATTCCAAATGTGAAGCAAGTCTCCGTATCTTATTGGTGAAACTGAATACTTGAAATTCAACAGAACCCCTGTTTTCTTCTGTTTTCTTCTTTAACCATAAATCCAAAAATTTTTCTACCTCCTTTCTTTTTCATGTATTTTTCTGATCAGGAAAAATACAAAATTATGTCAGTTATTTTGAAGTTATTCTAATCTCGTACACACACAAATTTGCAATTATTCATCTACTACTGGAATTTGGATTTATTTTATCGATGCAAATTGGATTTGGATAGAAGGGTACATTCTTTCTAATATTTTAGATAGAAGAAATGTTTCTTCTATCTAAAATATTAGAAAGAATTTTGCTGATTTATTTATTGCTATATGCAATTTATGGAATTGATACACCATTTAATTGATATCATTTAGCAAAATGAAACACAGCATATGCATCCATCTTTTGGCTCGAGAATTT
>NW_028260730.1:0-37603 GCF_056163025.1 Triticum urartu | reverse complement strand
ATTGGCGGATGAATTAGTCGTTGTTGTTCTTGTTTCTTTAGTCCCCTTAGTAATCCCTATACCGGTCATGTTTCTTGGATTATTTACAAGCGGTATTCAAGCTCTTATTTTTGCAACATTAGCCGCAGCCTATATAGGTGAATCCATGGAGGGTCATCATTGAATTGACTCTTTTTGGAAATAGTATTTTTTTTTTTTGCAGCTTAGCTCAATTCATGCATGGTTCCAGATAATCTGCTTGGTTGCAAAAAAATAGTTAGAAATGCGTATGAATATATAGCCTAGAGTTGTAGGAGAGAGAATAGAATAGACTATATTATGGAATTTTCAAAGTATATATGCATTAAGGAGGGTGGAGTCAGGCTAGATCTATACTATAATATCCTTAATGTCTATAAGTGGAGTCCTCTTTTATGCAGGTTTCCACTTTAAGCAATGATTTTAGAATCCGATTCAATAGAAAATGAGAAAATATGCAAACAAAATAGAAGAAACAAATGTATATATATAGGATATTATATTATATATTCCTAGGTTAGATTCATTATCTAATCCGATATATGGATATGGAATTCCCTTCTATGTAGTTCGGACAATTCACATTATCATTTCAATTTGATTTCAATTTGTACTTTTTAGTTACTTTACTTCTCCCCAATAGAGCTTAGAAGTAAGAATTTATTGGTTGATTGTATCCTTAACCATTTCTTTTTTTTGACACGAGGAACTACTCACCATGAATCCACTAATTGCTGCTGCTTCTGTTATTGCTGCTGGATTGGCCGTAGGGCTTGCTTCTATTGGACCTGGAGTTGGTCAAGGTACTGCTGCAGGACAAGCTGTAGAAGGTATTGCGAGACAGCCAGAAGCAGAAGGTAAAATACGAGGTACTTTATTGCTTAGTCTAGCTTTTATGGAAGCTTTAACAATTTATGGACTAGTTGTGGCACTAGCGCTTTTATTTGCGAACCCTTTTGTTTAATCTTAAAAAAAAAATTCTTTCGATTTCGATTAGATACTTTTTTCTTTTTTTAGTAAATTGGTATTTGCTTCCACAATTCCAATTATATCAATACTTTATTTAATTTACTCCTATTTATTACTCCTGGAATTATCTATTTATCGGGACAGATAATACCCATTCTAGGAAGGGCTGAGTTGAGTATTATTAATTTAGAAGATATGCTCACCTTCTTATTTCCCGTCCTTAGTTTAGGAAAGTGGAAAGTTTTTTCCTTTTATTTTAGGAATTTTGGGAACAGAACATTTCAACAAAGGAAGTCTTTCACCGGTCAAACAAGACGTAAGACTTAATCTAAAAGAAATTACTAGATTGAATCTATTTGCATTAAAAAAACCGATCAAAAAAGGGCGAGCGAAGTAAGTGATCGAAAAACTTTGTTCTTTGTTCGTCCTATCTATAAGAGGAGAGCATATGAAAAATGTAACCCATTCTTTCGTTTTTTTAGCTCACTGGCCATCCGCTGGCAGTTTCGGGCTTAATACCGATATTTTAGCAACAAATCTAATAAATCTAACTGTAGTGGTTGGTGTTTTGATTTTTTTTGGAAAGGGAGTGTGTGCGAGTTGTCTATTTCAAGAATAGATTGGATCTATCCGGCTGCACTTTATAATATTTTTTAGTATTTTTCGGATAAATAAGAAAAGGGTGCACGATCTCGACGAATTACTTCTGAATAAATTCAGAAATCATATGGAAGAACCATAGCATTTCGCGACTCATTGGTAAATCAACTTTGATTCTCTATAAACCAAGAATGTGAGACCATTAACACGGTTAAAGCTAAACTGCTTGAAGTCCAGGCAAAAAGAGGTACTCTTTCTACAACTATATTAGTATTAGTACCAATTTAAACGGGAAATAGCTAATGTAAAATTTATCTGATATAGAACACTCATATCGATAAAATGGTTTGAACTATTTACTAGAAAAAAAAGGGGGCACCCTGCCCTTTTTTAACCAATGCCGAATCGACGACCTATGTATAAAAAAGAGAAATTTTTTGGATTTGAAGAAAAAAAAAATAAAAAAGAATTCTATTAATTTTCATTTTCCATTTATTTAGTTAGTTTTTCTTAATGAAATTGAAATTATTAACTAGAGGGCAAATAAAAATAAAGAAACAACTTTGCTGACCATGATATATTTTTATCTAGGCGGAAGAGTCCTCTTAATATTTATCTAGTCTTATATAGGTTTCGGTATATTGAAATATAAACATAAAAAAGAAGATAGAGGATAGGCTCATTACTTAAAAAAAAGATATGGAAATAGCTATAGAAAAAAAAAAAGGAGCGTGAGAGCCAAATGAATCGAAAGATTCATGTTTGGTTCGGGAAGAGATCATAAAAGTTGTAAACTTACAAAATAATCTACTTTCATTAAAAGATTTATTAGATAATCGAAAACAGAGGATCTTGAGTACTATTCGAAATTCAGAAGAATTGCGTAGAGGGACCATTGAGCAACTCGAAAAAGCTCGGATTCGATTACAGAAAGTCGAACTAGAAGCGGATGAGTATCGAATGAATGGATACTCTGAGATAGAACGAGAAAAAGCAAATTTGATTAATGCTACTTCTATTAGTTTGGAACAATTGGAAAAGTCTAAAAACGAAACCCTTTATTTTGAAAAACAAAGGGCAATGAATCAGGTCCGACAGCGGGTTTTCCAACAGGCCGTACAAGGAGCTCTAGGAACTCTGAATAGTTGTTTGAATACCGAGTTACATTTCCGTACGATTCGTGCTAATATTGGCATTCTCGGGTCCCTGGAATGGAAGAAATAATTAAATTAATTAGGCCTTGAACTTCTACTTTCGTTTAGAATTTAGGCATTATTTTTCCCCTTGCTTCCGAAAAAAGAGTCAAGAAACACTAATGGCAACCCTTCGAGTCGACGAAATTCATAAAATTCTCCGCGAACGTATTGAACAATATAATAGGAAAGTAGGGATTGAGAATATAGGTCGCGTAGTTCAAGTGGGGGATGGGATTGCTCGTATTATAGGTCTTGGTGAAATAATGTCAGGTGAATTAGTCGAATTTGCAGAAGGTACTAGGGGTATTGCTCTGAATTTGGAATCCAAAAATGTTGGGATTGTATTAATGGGCGATGGGTTGATGATACAAGAGGGAAGTTTTGTAAAAGCAACAGGAAGAATTGCTCAGATACCCGTGAGTGAGGCTTACTTGGGTCGTGTTGTAAATGCTCTGGCTAAACCTATTGATGGGAAAGGCGAAATTATAGCTTCCGAATCTCGCTTAATTGAATCTCCTGCTCCAAGTATAATTTCCAGGCGTTCCGTATACGAACCTCTTCAAACAGGGCTTATTGCTATCGATTCGATGATCCCTATAGGGCGCGGTCAGCGAGAGTTAATTATTGGGGACAGACAGACTGGCAAAACAGCAGTAGCCACAGATACAATTCTCAATCAAAAAGGCAAGGTGTAATATGTGTTTATGTAGCTATCGGTCAAAGAGCATCCTCCGTAGCTCAAGTAGTAACTACTTTCCATGAGGAGGGGGCCATGGAATACACTATTGTAGTAGCTGAAATGGCGGATTCACCTGCTACATTACAATACCTCGCTCCTTATACGGGAGCAGCCCTGGCTGAGTATTTTATGTACCGCGAACGGCATACTTTAATAATTTATGATGATCTCTCCAAACAGGCACAAGCTTATCGCCAAATGTCCCTTCTATTAAGAAGACCTCCCGGACGTGAGGCTTATCCAGGGGATGTTTTTTATTTGCATTCACGCCTTTTAGAAAGAGCCGCTAAATTAAATTCTCTTTTAGGCGAAGGAAGTATGACCGCTTTACCAATAGTTGAGACTCAATCTGGAGACGTTTCCGCCTATATTCCTACTAATGTAATCTCCATTACAGATGGACAAATATTCTTATCTGCGGATCTATTCAATGCCGGAATTCGACCCGCTATTAATGTGGGTATTTCTGTTTCCAGAGTAGGATCCGCGGCTCAAATTAAAGCCATGAAACAAGTAGCTGGCAAATCAAAATTGGAACTAGCGCAATTCGCAGAGTTACAAGCCTTTGCACAATTCGCCTCTGCTCTCGATAAAACAAGTCAGAATCAATTGGCAAGGGGTCGACGATTAAGGGAATTGCTTAAACAATCCCAGGCAAATCCTCTCCCAGTGGAAGAGCAGATAGCTACTATTTATACCGGAACAAGAGGATATCTTGATTCGTTAGAAATTGAACAGGTAAATAAATTTCTGGATGAGTTACGTAAACATCTAAAAGATACTAAACCTCAATTCCAAGAAATTATATCTTCTAGCAAGACATTCACCGAGCAAGCGGAAATCCTTTTGAAGGAAGCTATTCAGGAACAGCTGGAACGGTTTTCTCTTCAGTAACAAATAAATTTTGCATGTCTACTCTTGTTAGTAGAATAGGAATCGTTGAGAAAGCTTTTTCATTTGAATCATGCAAAAAAGTTTTCTTTGTTTTTAGTTTAGTATAGTTATTTAAAGAATAGATAGAAATAAGATTGCGTCCAATAGGATTTGAACCTATACCAAAGGTTTAGAAGACCTCTGTCCTATCCATTAGACAATGGACGCTTTTCTTTCATATTTTATTCTTTCTTTTATTTTTTTGCTTCTTCCGAGAAAAAACTGTTAGACCAAAACTCTTTTAGGAAATCAAAAAATCCAGATACAAATGCATGATGTATATATTATATCATGCATATATCATAAAGAAGGAGTATGGAGGCGGTAGTGGGAATCGAACCCGCAACCCAAGGTTATGAGCCTTATGAGCTACCAAACTGCTCTATACTCTTAAACTAAAGAGGGGTAACTAGTGGATAAAAGAGGGTTGGATACGCCCCTCTACCAATATCTATACAAATAGAATAGTCCATTTATACAGAATGGTAAAGAGGGCTCCTCTATGATTATCAATTCCAGAAATCCATACAAATACGAAAGGGTATTTTATCCTTACCAACTGGATCTTGTTGCACCCGGTAACAAACATTCATAAACCATTTCTCGAAGTACGTGTCCGGATAGCCCAAAATGTCGATAGTTAGCTCTAGGTCTTCCGGTCAAAAAACAACGTCGATGAAGGCGTGTAGGTGCACTATTACGCGGTAGGGATTGCAATTTTTCTCGCATTTTCGTTTTTTCACTCAAACTCAAGGGAGAAACTTTGCTTCTTATCTTTTTTTTTAAAGATTGACGAATCAAATGATATTTCTGTTCTAATTTCTGCCGCTTCTTCTCCCTCTGAATCAAACTTTTTTTTTGCCATAATGTGTCGTTGCTATTATTACCAAGTATACGGTTCTAATCCTAGATGGAAAAATAAATAGAAAAAGAAATCTAAAAGGCAGATCCTCCCTCTCTATCAAGAGTAATGAACTAGGTGCTGATACAGTACAAAAAAACAAACTAAATTAACCAAACTTGCCTGATGTTGAGGCAATCAAGAAAGCTGCATAAGTGAATATATAACCCACGGAAAAGTGAGCTAATCCAACCAATCTTGCTTGCACAATGGAAAGAGCCACGGGCTTATCTCTCCAGCGAATTAAATTAGCTAAAGGTGTGCGTTCATGAGCCCATGCTAAAGTCTCAATTAATTCCTGCCAATACCCCCGCCAGGAAATTAAGAACATAAATCCAGTAGCCCAAACAAGATGTCCAAATAAGAACATCCACGCCCATACCGATAAACTATTCATCCCAAAAGGATTATATCCATTGATAAGTTGTGAAGAGTTTAACCATAGGTAATCTCTTAACCATCCATCAAATAAGTGGAGGATTCATTAAATTGTGAAACGTTGCCCTGCCATAATGTGATATGTTTCCAATGCCAATAAAAAGTAACCCACCCAATGGTATTTAACATCCAGAAAACTGCCAAATAAAATGCGTCCCAAGCAGAAATATCACAAGTACCGCCGCGCCCTGGGCCGTCACAAGGAAAACTATATCCAAAATCCTTTTTATCTGGCATTAATTTGGAACCGCGTGCATCTAAAGCGCCCTTTACTAAAATCAATGTAGTTGTATGCAAACCTAGAGCAATAGCATGATGAACCAAGAAATCCCCAGGTCCTATTGTTAAGAAAAGCGAATTACTATTCTCATTAACAGCATTCAACCATCCGGGCAACCATAGGCTTCGACCCGCATTGAAAGCGGGGCCATTCGTTGAAGATAAGAGTATATCGAACCCATATGTCGTCTTGCCATGAGCAGATTGTATCCATTGGGCAAATATAGGTTCGATCAAGATTTGCTTTTCTGGAGTACCAAAAGCAAGCATGACGTCGTTATGAACATAAAGGCCCAAGGTATGGAATCCTAGAAAGAGGCTAGCCCAACTTAAATGAGATATGATAGCTTCTTTATGGTCTAACATTCTTGCCAATACATTATCCTCATTCTGTTCCGGATTGTAATCCCTAATGAAAAAAATAGCTCCATGAGCAAAAGCCCCTGTCATGATGAACCCTGCAATATATTGGTGATGAGTATATAAAGCAGCTTGAGTAGTAAAGTCTTGTGCTATGAATGCATAAGGAGGTAAAGAGTACATATGTTGAGCTACTAAGGAAGTAATAACCCCTAAAGAAGCTAGAGCAAGACCTAACTGAAAATGAATCGAATTGTTGATTGTGTCATAAAGGCCCTTATGCCCACGCCCTAATCGACCCCCCGGAGGAGTATGCGCTTCTAAAAGATCTTTAATACTGTGCCCAATTCCGAAGTTAGTTCGATACATGTGACCGGCAATGAGAAAAATAAATGCAATAGCTAAATGATGGTGAGCCATATCGGTCAGCCACAAACTTTGTGTTTGTGGATGGAATCCCCCAAGAAGAGTTAGAATGGCAGTTCCCGCTCCTTGAGCGGTACCAAATAAATGATTACTCGAATCAGGGTTTTGGGCATAAAGATTCCATTGACCCGTCAAAAGGGGTCCCAACCCCTGGGGATAGGGTAATACATCTAAGAAATTATTCCATCGAACGTACTCCCCCCTGGATGCGGGAATAGCAACATGAACTAAATGTCCTGTCCAAGCCAAAGAACTTACCCCGAAAAGTCCTGACAAATGATGATTGAGACGAGATTCCGCGTTTTTGAACCACGAAAGGCTTGGTTTCCATTTGGGTTGTAGATGTAACCAACCCGCTATTAAGGACAGCGTAGAAAGAAATAATAGAAAAAGAGCTCCAGTATAAAGATCCTCATTGGTGCGTAATCCTATTGTATACCACCACTGATAAACTCCAGAATAAGCAATATTCACTGGACCAGCAGCACCTCCTCGAGTAAAGGCTTCCACAGCGGGTTGACCAAAATGAGGATCCCAAATCGCATGAGCAATAGGTCTTACGTGTAAAGGATCCTGTATCCATGATTCAAAATTTCCTTGCCAAGCTACATGAAACAGATTTCCGGACGTCCATAGAAAGATTATTGCTAATTGCCCAAAGTGAGAAGCAAAAATGTTCTGATAAAGACGTTCTTCAGTAATATCATCATGACTTTCGAAATCATGTGCGGTAGCAATACCAAACCAAATACGACGAGTAGTGGGGTCCTGAGCTAAGCCTTGGCTAAACCTGGGAAATCTTAATTCCATAATGCCTTTCAAATCCTCCTAGCCACTATCCTACTGCAATAATTCTCGCTAAGAAGAATGCCCATGTCGTGGCAATTCCACCCAGAAGGTAATGGGTTACTCCTACAGCGCGTCCTTGTATAATGCTCAAGGCTCTAGGCTGAGTAGCAGGAGCAACTTTTAATTTGTTATGAGCCCAAACGATAGATTCAATGAGTTCTTGCCAATAACCACGGCCGCTGAATAAAAACATTAAACTGAAGGCCCAGACAAAATGAGCACCTAAGAAAAAAAGACCATATGCAGATAATGAAGAACCATAAGACTGAATGACTTGCGATGCCTGTGCCCACAAGAAATCTCGAAGCCACCCATTAATCGTAATGGAACTCTGTGCAAAGTTTCCCCCTGTAATATGAGTTACCACCCCTTGATCACTTATAGTACCCCAAACATCCGACTGCATTTTCCAACTGAAATGGAAAATGACTACCGAAATTGCATTGTACATCCAGAATAAACCTAAGAAAACATGATCCCAGGCGGATACTTGACATGTTCCCCCTCGGCCAGGCCCATCGCAAGGAAAGCGAAAACCTAGATTTGCTTTATCGGGTATCAAACGGGAACTCCGAGCAAATAAAACACCTTTCAAAAGTATTAATACAGTCACATGTATGGTAAATGCATGAATGTGATGGACTAAAAAATCTGCGGTTCCTAATGGAATAGGTAACAAAGCCACTTTGCCACCTACTGCTACTAACTCGCCGCCTCCCCACGTTAAGCTAGTACTTGTTGTTGCACCAGGAGCTGTTACGCCAGGCGCAGTAGCATGGATATTTTGTACCCATTGAGCAAAGATAGGTTGTAATTGTATGGCAGTATCCGAAAACATATCTTGTGGACGGCCTAAAGCACTCATGGTATCATTATGAATGTACAAGCCAAAACTGTGAAAACCTAGAAATATACATACCCAGTTAAGGTGGGATATGATTGCATCGCGGTGTCTAAGGACGCGATCTAATAGATCGTTGTATCGAGTAGTTGGATCATAGTCTCTTACCATAAAAATTGCTGCATGTGCAGCAGCACCGACTATTAGAAATCCGCCAATCCACATGTGGTGTGTGAACAAGGAAAGTTGTGTACCATAGTCAGTAGCTAGGTATGGATAGGGAGGCATAGAATACATATGATGAGCTACAACAATGGTTGTAGAGCCTAGCATAGCTAGGTTAAGAGATAATTGAGCATGCCATGACGTTGTTAAGATTTCATAAAGACCCTTATGGCCTTGTCCTGTAAATGGGCCCTTGTGAGCCTCCAAAATATCTTTAAGTCCATGGCCAATACCCCAATTGGTCCTATACATATGACCTGCGATTAGGAAAAGAATAGCAATAGCTAAATGATGGTGCGCAATATCGGTCAGCCAGAGACCACCGGTTACTGGATCTAGTCCTCCGCGAAAAGTCAGAAATTCTGCGTATTTGGACCAATTTAAAGTGAAAAAAGGGGTTGCTCCTTCGGCAAAACTAGGATAAAGTTGAGCCAAAAGGTCCCGATTCAAGATAAATTCATGAGGAAGTGGTATCTCTTTAGGATCCACCCCAGCGTCAAGAAATTGGTTAATTGGTAAAGATACATGAATTTGGTGCCCCGCCCAAGAAAGAGACCCAAGTCCTAATAATCCCGCTAAGTGGTGATTCAACATGGATTCTACATCTTGGAACCAGGCCAATTTGGGAGCGGCTTTGTGATAATGGAACCAACCAGCAAAAAGCATTAACGCTGCAAAAATCAATGCACCAATTGCAGTACAATAGAGTTGTAATTCACTAGTTATTCCAGATGCTCGCCAAAGCTGAAAAAAACCAGAGGTTATTTGGATTCCTCGGAAACCCCCGCCTACATCACCATTCAATATTTCTTGCCCTACTATAGGCCAAACTACCTGAGCACTGGGTCCAATGTGAGTAGGATCACTTAGCCATGCTTCATAATTGGAAAAACGGGCGCCATGAAAGTACATGCCACTCAACCAAAGAAAGATAATGGAAAGTTGCCCGAAATGAGCACTAAAGACTTTTCGAGAAATCTCCTCCAAATCACCAGTATGACTATCGAAATCGTGAGCATCAGCATGTAGGTTCCAGATCCAAGTGGTAGTATCAGGGCCCTTAGCTAGTGTTCTTGAGAAATGGCCGGGTCTGGCCCATTCCTCAAAAGATGTTTTTACAGGATCCCTATCCACAACAATTTTTACTTCTGGTTCCGGCGAACGAATAATCATTAAGTCCTCCTCTTTCCGGACAAGACATACAAAGAGACCCGCCAACTGTCTTTTTAGTGAATCTTTGAAAGATATATATTTTGAAAGATAGATTTTGAAAGATAGATTTTGAAAGATAGATATTGTGATTAGTTCTTTTCTTTACTATCTACCATCCTTCTATTTTTTTTTTAGTTATTCACTGGAGCAATTATATATTGAAGTCAATCCGAGGCAAGTGTTCGGGTCTATTATGACATAAAGATTAGGTGCCTAACGGACATTGTTTATCTTGAAAAACAAATATTTCTCGACGTAAGAAAAAAATCTTTTTTATTTTTAATTTAAGAAACTAGTGTATTTTTTTTGAGGGCATAAGCTCCTATCTATATCTACTTTCCTTGAGCATAATATAGGGTTTTTTATTTGATTCTAAATTCCAAGATAACTCATTAGAATTATTAATAAGATGGTCCTAATATATTAGCAATATTTAGATTGCCCCCTCTTTTTATTCACTTTATTACTTCTATTCTAGACCCTATCCCTATGGTTTATTCTTATGAAATATCATATAAAATAGAAGGTATAAGAAATGGATATAATGAAATTCTTGATTCGATCTTACGACCTAATTTATTTGATTAATGGATCAACAACCAAACCACCCATTTTATGAAAAAGAAGGAGCATGGTCTTATTCAAATTCAAAGCGCTTCGTAATCTTCAACCAGTTCTGTGCTTCAATATAATTTCCCGGAGTAAGCGCTATAGCTTGTTTCCAATATTCAGCAGCTTGATCAAACCAAGCTTCCGCAATTTCCGAATCACCCTGTAGAATGGCCTGTTCTCCTCGGTCGGAATAGGAAGTTCCTTCCCTTAGAACCGTACTTGAGAGTTTCCTACCTCATACGGCTCAGAAATTGCTATCTGAATTTCCCCTATCTTAACTGAATTCGATTTATCAAAAATCGATCCAATTTGTTCTTGGGTTAAGCAGAAGAAATTAATTACCTAAGTTTCAAACCCTAATTTTTATCAATAATCAGTTTGATCTTTTTTCCCACCTTCAGAAGAATGAAGCATAGATAGATATAGAGCCTTCGTTCAAATTTTCTGAGAGGTAACTATCCCGGTTTCATATATGAAATCTCTATAGAATCCTTGAAAAAGACTTTTTTCCATAAGAAAGAAAAAAGAACTTACTATCTTTGGGATCTGATACTACACCGCTGCTTAATCCCTTAGTGGATCGGCTCTATTACATAAGCGGATTCCTAAATTTTGCCCCATATCATGGGATAAGTAAGCAGTTTTTTTTTAGTTGTATCGACCCAGTCGCTCACTAATTGATCTTTACGGTGCTTTCTCTATCAATTTGAGAAACTTTATCCATAGAGTAGTAGTATAGGCCATACTTTCTTCGTTTTTTGATTCTCGTGAAGTGTCCTTCCTTCCTACAGCTGATAGGGAAAAATCGTTGTTTTTACGATCCCTATGTAGAAAGCCCTTTTTTTCTAGTATTTACTAGAAAATTTGATCCTCTCTTTTTTTTTTTTCTTTCTATAGTGGAGATAGTCGCACGTAATGACAGATCACGGCCATATTATTAAAAGCTTGCGGTAAGAAGGGGTTTCGTTCTAGTGCCCGGAAATAATATTCCAAAGCCTTTGTATGCTCTCCATTGCTTGTGTGTATAAGGCCTATGTTATAGAGTATATAACTTCGATCATAGGGATCGATTTCTAGTCGCGTAGCTTCATAATAATTTTGCAAAGCTTCCGCATAATTTCCTTCGGATTGAGCCAACATCCGTTACGGTCGTTCATTCTATTCAAAAAATCTCCGTTCCAAAACCGTACATGAGGTTTTCATCTCATACGGCTCCTCCCTTCTGTACATAATAGTACTAAGCGAAATAATCTATAGAATCAAAATAGAATTAGTCCCGTCTCATTATGAACCGAAAGGGGCTGGTATTTTTCCAAGAAATCTCTAGCCAACCTTCCCACAAGAGGTTTTTCTTAACACCAATGAATTCTATTAATGCTAGAGGAAAACGATAGCTCCAATAATTTCTTTGTTCTCAACGCCTCCTATTTAGAGGAATTAGCTACTTCAACGATCTTTGATGGTTATAGGGGTATCCAAAGTACAAACCTGATGGTTGTTTGTTATCCCAACCATTCTTCCCAGCCCTGATACCGATCAGGAAAGGGGTAATTTCTAACAAAGTTTTTCTCTTGTTGATTCCTATTTCTAGGTGTAGTGCTTTTCTCCCCTATGCTGCCTACGGATACTAATAGAGTAGGATTGGCCTGTAATCCATACCATACCATATCCTGTAGGTGTAACCTTTCGCTCAATACTCAAATCTACAATTGAAGTATCTGAAGCCGCATCAATCGAGGATACACGACGGAAGGAATTGTTAGTTCGCCTCACCTTCCCGAAGCGTGGGTTTGTTTGCTTTACAAATTTGGTTCTCTCTATGCCAACCCCCCTCTCTTTTTCGTAAGACTGAGGTATAGGTAGGGCTAAAAAAAAGCAAAAAAAAGAGTCAAATCGCACCATCTCTATAATAAGTAAATGCCTTTTTTTCTCCTGAGGTTGTCGGAATTATTCGCAATAAAATATTGGCTACAATTGAGGAGGTCTTATCAATGAAATTTCCATTTCCACGGGATCTAGGCATAATTCCCAACCCATTCTATATAGAATTGTTTTCATTCCTTCACAAAATAACATAAAAACAAACACATTCGATTCTTATAATTATAAATAGATTGATCCATATGCTCTACTCTAAATCCATATGCTTTAAATGGATAAGAGAGATATGGATTTTCCGCTCAGCTCAAATTGTATCCTTTTCCTTCTGCTTGGACACGAAGAGATATGAAATATTTGACTAAGACTGGATTTCATTCCACTTTCCTATTTCTGAACAACAACTTATGTTATCAACTATTTCGTGTTTTCAAAGTTATTAATTGTCTCATACCCTATTTTTGATTTCGATAGTATGGTGTAGCGTATCTTATGCAAACGGAATTCTAAGGTTTCTTTATTTTATTATGCAATAAGAAGAATTCTTCCATTTTCTTTTTCTTTAGTTGCGGGAAAACCCAAATTAAAACTTTTATTTTATAGCGAGCGCAATTTCTAGTAAAAAATCCTGTATCCTTCCACTTAGATCAAAAGGAATTTTTCCAATAGAACTATGGAACCCCCGAGTGGTTGCGGTTGTACCTGTACTGCAGGAATAAGAAAACTCGCTATTCACTCAGTTTATTTTCCATAATAAGTTATGTAGGAGAGATGGCCGAGCGGTTCAAGGCGTAGCATTGGAACTGCTATGTAGACTTTTGTTTACCGAGGGTTCGAATCCCTCTCTTTCCGTTTTTCTTAATTCATCAACGTTAAGGATCACAATGTATCAAATCAAATAACAATTTTTTCCAGCAATAATATAATATCTTATATTATCTTATTTTGATTTAATAGAAATTAGAAATTCTCTATAGCAAATTACTGTGGTATGTAAAATACACATAGAGGAAAAAAGAAAAAAGGATCCTAATCCTAGGGTTAATCAATTTTAGCTAGTTGATGGGAAAATACAAATTAATGGTAATGGTCTTAGGGCGATTTAGTTCGGGGAAAGGGGAAGGGGAAGAAAATTCTATGAACCTTTCCTTTTTTCGTTAAGTTCAAGTCTGACGAGAGTAATATTCTACAACTAACAACTCATTTATTTTGAGACCGACCCACTTCCTATCTAGGATTTTATTTACTAGTCCTTTATATTCCAACGTGTCAATCGCCAAATGCTTTGGCAATTTCCCCGGGTCCGATGAAGCAATATAATTTTGAACCAGACCTTTTGATCTTTGGTTATCTTTCGTAGTAATAATATCTCGGGGTTTGCAACGAAAACTTGGTATATTGACTATACGACCATTAACTAAAATATGTCTATGGTTGACTAATTGGCGGGCCCCAGGAATGGTTGAAGCCATACCCAATCGAAAAAGGATATTATCCAAACGCATTTCAAGTAATTGTAGTAAAACCTGGCCTGTTGACCTTTTTGCTTTTCCAGCGATATGTACATATCTAAGTAATTGTCGTTCTGTCAGACCATAATGAAAACGCAATTTCTGTTTTTCTTGAAGACGAATACGATATTGCTCCTTTTTCCCAGAATTGAATTTTTTTTTAAGATTACTTCCGGATTTAGGTGTTTTTCTAGTGAGTCCTGGTAAAGCTCCCAGACGGCGTATTTTTTTTAAACGAGGTCCTCGATAACGGGACATGAAGACTCCTTTTTTTATTTTATTGAAATTTCATTTTACACAATTAATTTCATTGTATTTACATTACAGAATACATCGAAATTAAAACTGAATTAAACTACAGGATAAACAGAGTAAAATCAACTAAAGTACCCCAAAAAATGGAATTTCATCAAAATCTTTTTTTTTTGTATATATATTATTTATTTTATTGTTTTGTATCTAGCAAAATTGTAAGGTAAAAAACATAAAAGATCCTGGATTCTCCATTTAATTCGGAAAAAAAGAGATTCTTGTTCGTAGAACATCGATAGAGAAAAAAAAGCCGACTATCGGATTTGAACCGATGACCCTCGCATTACAAATGCGATGCTCTAACCTCTGAGCTAAGTGGGCTTACATAACGGAAATAGTGTAACAAATAGAAATAGGTATAGTATAGGAAATCCGTAAAATCTCAGATATTAGTTATTAATCTTAGCTATTAACTAGTTCTAAATTTGAAGTTATACTTATAAAAATAAAAAAATACTAAAACTTCTTAAAGATAAAGTTAGCTTGATATGCTTAACTATAGGATATTAAAAAATAAAATTATAGAATTTATTGGTATTTTCATTCGATCATTATAGACTTTATTATTTGTTAATAATTTGAGGATTAATATTTCACTAAGGGGAACATAGAGTCAGAGTAAATAAAATTGCTAATTCTGATTAGAAAAAAAGAATAAATATCAAGCGTTATAGTATAATTTTGAATACTATAAAAAAGTAAGACGGGAGGTGGGGGAGATAAAAACTTTTGGATATATTGATTCGGATTGAATTGCAAATACATCAAGGATAGAATCAATTCAATTCTGAATTGCAATAAGCAAGCGAGGTCTCTCAAATAGAGTCGAACTGAACTGCTAGACTACGTTGAGTGATGAACTCAATGATTCAAAAAAAAAACTAAGAGATGGATGAAATTACACAAGGAATCCTGGTCTCAAAGAAGAGGGAAATGGGGATATGGCGAAATCGGTAGACGCTACGGACTTGATTGTATTGAGCCTTGGTATGGAAACCTGCTAAGTGGTAACTTCCAAATTCAGAGAAACCCTGGAATTAAAAAAGGGCAATCCTGAGCCAAATCCGTGTTTTGAGAAAACAAGGGGTTCTCGAACTAGAATACAAAGGAAAAGGATAGGTGCAGAGACTCAATGGAAGCTGTTCTAACGAATCGAGTTAATTACGTTGTGTTGTTAGTGGAATTCCTTCTAGTTCTAAATTAGAGAAAGAGGGGTTTTATACCTTATACATTTAATAAACACGTATAGATACTGACATAGCAAACGATTAATCACAGAACTCATATTATATTCTAATTATAATATAGGTTCTTTATCTTTTTTAAAAATGAAATTAGAAATGATAATGATTATGAAATAAAAAACTCATATCATAATTTTTTTTTTTCATTATTGTGAATCCACTCCAATCGAATATTGAATAATCAAATTCTTCAATTAAAATTCAAAGTTTTCGAGATCTTTAAAAAAGTGGATTAATCGGACGAGGACAAAGAGAGAGTCCCATTCTACATGTCAATACTGACAACAATGAAATTTCTAGTAAAAGGAAAATCCGTCGACTTTATAAGTTGTGAGGGTTCAAGTCCCTCTATCCCCAAATCCTCTTTTATTCCCTAACTATACTATATTATTATTATTTATCCTCTTTTTTTTTTTCTTTTTATCAATGCACTTTTTTTTCTTTTTATCAATGCAATGGGTTTAAGATTCATTAGCTTTCTCATTCTACTCTTTCACAAAGGAATGCGAAGAGAACTCAATGGATCTTATCCTATTCATTGAATAGATTTCTTTTTTATTAGAGTATCGGCAAGAAATCTTGGTTATTCACTCTATTTTTAAGTTTTATTTAAGTAAACCATGCACAATGCATAGGACTACCCCCCCCATTTTCAAATTTAAAATTTGAAATACTTTAATTAATTTTTAGTCCTTTTAATTGACATAGATACAAATACTCTACTAGGATGATGCACAAGAAAAGGTCAGGATAGCTCAGTTGGTAGAGCAGAGGACTGAAAATCCTCGTGTCACCAGTTCAAATCTGGTTCCTGGCAGAGAAAAAAAAAAAAAAGATCCACCGAATAGGTATTGATCCAAATACCTCGAGATGGATTGTGATACATATTCATTAATAATATTTATTCATCTAAGTGGATAAATCTATAATATAAATATAGAGGCACTTCTTTTTCTTTTTAAAGAAGTTTTAAAATATATCTTTTCTTTATGATAAAGAAGGGGGTGAGATTCCCCTTTATTTTTTTGCGTTTCTTAATTTTGTATTCCGCTATTCCGACGAATATTTTTTTAGTCTTGCTTATCTTTATCTTATCTTATTTTCCTAGTTGTGCTAAGTAATGTGCGCGGTACAAAGTTCCTGGTAGAGAACTTCTTTGAGTCATCCTATTTTTCTGTTCATATGAAGGAAATTAATATGCGATTTTCAAAATAGGGGAATCCAAATGAAACCCTTTTTTTGCTCAGTCTATCTGGAATGCTTTTGTATAATTAGGAATTAATTATAAATAGGTATTCCGTTTCATCTAGGAAAAGAACCTAAAAATATTCCTTGACTTGAATAAAATCTGGAGTTGTGTTGTATAAGTGAGCATGAATTTCTTATCATTCAATGAGCATCTTGTATTTCATAAAAATTGGGGGTTATATAATCCTTACGTAAGGGCCAGCCTATCCAACTTTCAGGCATTAGGATACGTTTAAGGCGCGGATGATTATCATAAGAGATTCCCACCATATCATAAGATTCGCGTTCTTGAAAATCGGCACTTCTCCAAATCCAGAAGACAGACGGAATTCTAGGATTATCCTTTTGGGCAAAGACTTTTATGCAGACTTCTTCTGGATTATCTATACCATATTGTATTCTCGTAAGATGATACACGCTAGCTAAAGATCCACCGGGTGCTACATCATAAGCACATTGGGAGCGTAAATAATTGTAACCATATACATATAAAATGACAGCAATGGAATCCCAATCCCCTGCTTTTATTTGTAAAGTCTCTATTCCTCGGTGATCAAAGCCCAAAGATCTATGAACCACCTCATGTTTGACTAGCCAATTAGATAACCAACCCTGCTGCATTGTCTTCATCTCTCCCTCTTTGTATAAATATTTCACATTTCGGATGCAAGTTTGAAAGATTGCCCTGCTTTTTATTTTTCTACACAAAAGAGCCCCTCTCCTAATTCACTAATTTGTAGGAAGGTACTGAACTTTTGGATTTGAAAAAAGTTTCAGAAGATATATCTAATGTAGATGGTGATTGATAGAGCAATTCTTGCTCATAAGTTCCTGTATGAGTACTGCGCCTAACATAAAGCTTGTGACTGGTAGTAAAACATCTATTTTTATTTTGAGATAGAGTTTGATCCTCAACTATTTCTCGCGATATCTTCTTACGAAGTTTTGTTAGGGCATCTATAACTGCCTCCGGTTTAGGTGGGCAGCCCGGCAAGTAGACATCCACAGGAATTAACTTATCAACTCCCCGAACAGTACTATAGGAATCCGTACTGAACATTCCCCCTGTAATAGTACAGGCTCCCATAGCAATGACGTATTTTGGTTCAGGCATTTGCTCGTATAATCTCACTAAAGAGGGAGCCATTTTCATTGTTACCGTACCGGCTGTTAAAATTAGGTCTGCTTGCCTAGGACTTGATCTTGGTACCAATCCATAACGATCAAAGTCGAATCGTGAGCCTATTAATGAAGCAAATTCAATGAAACAACAACTGGTACCGTATAGAAGGGGCCATAAACTGGAGAGTCTTGACCAATTCGAAAGATCATTTGGTGTAGTTGAAATAACAGAATTGGAACTTGTTTGGTCAAGTAAGGGAAACTCAATCAAATTCATAACTGTCTCAATAGAATCTTTTCCTTCTTTTTTTTTGTCTAAATATTCAGTTAAGACCATTCCAAGGCTCCTTTTCGCCATGCATAAACTAAACCAACAACTAAGATAAGCACGAAAATCAAAGCTTCGATAAAAACGGATACACCCAATACGTCGAAACTCATTGCCCAAGGGTATAGAAAGACGGTTTCCACATCAAAAACAACAAAAACGAGCGCAAACATATAATAGCGTATTCGGAATTGTACCCAAGCCCCTCCCATGGGTTCTATACCCGATTCATAACTAGAAAGCTTCTCTGGTCCTTCACTAACCGGGGCTAAAAGTCCTGAAATCGAAAATGCCAAAATAGGAATAAGGCTTGCTATTATTAGAAATGTCCAAAAAATATCATATTCGTGAAGCAGAAACATAATGTACTCCCATTAATGTGGAATAGGCGGAACTTAAATTAGTCAATTCAATTCAGCATTGTCAATTTATCCAGAACTTCTCTCTTTTCCTCGGTGAAACAAGAATCTTTTTTGTTCAAACAAAAGCGCTTAGTTTAAGTTTAGCCTTTGTTTCCTCTGTGCTGCATCTTCTTTAAAGATTCATCCAATGGAATCCCAACTCCCTTTCTTTTGGATTTCCATTCTATTTAGATATGGTGTATGTAGATCTAATTCTTATATAAAGAAAACTTTCTCGTTTCACTTTGTCTCGCTTTCTCTAGAATCTCTAGAAAAAAGAATAGCTCTATCCTTTATTTAATATTTAATAATAAAATAATAAGAGACTATTAAATAAAAATGAGAATACTACTAAATTAGAACCTAATTAAGATAGTAGGACTAATCTATGCAGTATAATTAATGAGAAGTAATACTATAAAATAAAAATAAAGAACTCTATTTCAGAACTATGAGACAGAATATTCTGTTTTCTTATTTACTCTTTACTTTATTTTTTCTATTTAAAGTTGATCAATTTACATAATGTATCTATAAACAAAGTAATAAATATACTTAAAACAAAGTAGGAATTCGCAAAATGGATAAAATCATTGCAGTTATTATAGGGAAGTCTAGAGATATCCTATTTGAAGGAGGACGGGATTCAAATCAGGGAAAGGATCCTTTCTTCTATTGATTTGATAGAAATTCGTTTTTCTTTTCCTGTCTGTATGATTTTGATTTTCGATGAATGAGCCTTTGGTAATGCTTTTATCTCTATTCTATGTCGCAGGCGCCTATCCAGTCTATAAACAAATACTAATGAGAAAATGAAAACTATACTAAACTAAAGAAAACATAGGATAGAGATCCTAAAATCTAAAAAAGGGCATATTAGGGCTATACGGATTCGAACCGTAGACCTTCTCGGTAAAACAGATCAAACGGATTATTATCGAAATGATTTGAACTGTTTCAAAGACCCAACATGCATTTTTTTGCATTGGGCTCTTTCATAAACTGATTTAAAGATCAGTTAGTCCACCATAGTTTTTCTTTACGGAAAGATAATGAGATGGCTCCCTGTGCTCTGATTGATTTTTTGTATTATGATCTATCTAGGAGCAATACCAAAGTGTTTCAAAGGAGGATTACCTTGACTTAGGTCTGCCTCCGGTCTAAATTAAATCAACCTAAGTGAAATGGAGTCTCTATCGTTCCACTGCAAGAGTTAACTATGAGACTTCATACACCTTAAAGTTCATAGAACGAAAAGAAGTTTTTTGGAGGCCCTTATCCTCATTACGCCTAGCATTTAGTGGGCTGGATATTTACCTTATCAACTAGCAAATCCATAAGGGTTCTATTTGATTAGGCACCTGAATTGGCACCTGAATCGGACTGAACCGACTGTTTGTCAGGCTACTGTTCTCCTATTCTCTCGAATCTATGAAGTAAGACATTGATTTTGCAATAAGATCGATTATGTTCATTGCATAATAAGCTCCTTTGAAAAGCATTGGCGCACGTGTAAACGAGTTGCTCTACCGAACTGAGCTATAGCCCTTATCAGAGATATCTTAACATATAGATAATTTCTTGTCAAGATGAATATTTTCTAATGCCAGAGGATACCCCTTTGATCTGTATCTGTTTAGTATTTAGTTTAGTATTTAGTATATAACAGACCAATAACAGAGCGGTATTGCTTAGAAAAGGGATTCAATATATAATCGATCGAAGTAATGGGTCTTCCTTTGTGGTGATAAATTGCCTACTTAACTCAGTGGTTAGAGTATTGCTTTCATACGGCGGGAGTCATTGGTTCAAATCCAATAGTAGGTAAGTAGGTAGAAAAATTACTAGATAGCATTGGACTTACTCTCGCTTCGCTATCTAATAACTTTTTCTACCCCTCTTCCCTTTTTCTTTGTATCAACTATAAACCACTGGATTGTCTTCAATTGGATGGGGGAATCCAATTGACAGCCTCGATTCGTATCCTAGCTCGTCTGAGAGCGAGCTTCGCTTCAACCAAATCTTTCGTACCCTCAGCTTTACTCAAGTTAGCTTCGGCTATTTCAAGTGCCTTTTGAGCTTCTTCCGGATCAATATCACTACCCAGTTCCGCATCATTTCCTAAAATGATGATCTCATTATTAACTATTCTCGCAAAACCGCTCCACAGAATCGCTGTTAACCATTGGTCGTTGAGGAGGCGTATTCTCAAAGGACCCATATCTACTGCTGTGTTAATGGGGGCGTGGTTTGGTAATACGCCAATTTGGCCACTATTAGTGGATAAAATGATTTCTTTCACTTCACAATCCCAAATAATTCGCTTAGGAGTCAGTACATAAAGATTTAATTTCATTTCTTCGATTTGTTCTCCTCTTCTAAGGTTATAGCTTTCGTGCTAGCTTCATCGATGTTACCCACCAAATAAAAAGCCTGTTCAGGTAGGCCGTCTAATTCTCCGGAAAGGATTAGTTGAAATCCCCTAATAGTTTCCGCAAGAGCAACATACTTTCCTGGAGAACCAGTAAAAACTTCTGCCACAAAGAACGGTTGTGATAAGAAACGCTCAATTTTTCTTGCTCTTGCTACAGTTAAACGATCCTCTTCCGATAATTCATCCAAGCCAAGAATTGCGATAATGTCCTGAAGTTCTTTGTAACGTTGTAAAGTTTCCTTAACTCTTTGCGCAGTTTCATAATGTTCGTTGCCAACGATCCGAGGCTGTAACATAGTCGAGGTTGAATCTAAAGGATCTACTGCTGGATAAATACCCTTGGAAGCTAATCCTCTGGAAAGTACGGTAGTAGCATCCAAATGTGCAAATGTTGTGGCAGGGGCAGGGTCGGTCAAATCGTCTGCAGGTACATAAACTGCTTGAATCGAAGTTATAGATCCCTTTTTAGTAGAAGCAATTCTTTCTTGCAAAGAACCCATTTCTGTACTAAGAGTAGGTTGATAACCCACTGCGGAGGGCATTCTCCCTAATAAAGCGGATACCTCTGATCCTGCTTGAACAAAACGAAAGATATTATCGATAAATAAAAGCACGTCTTGCTTATTAACATCTCGGAAATATTCCGCCATAGTTAGGGCAGTTAAACCAACTCTCATACGAGCTCCCGGTGGTTCATTCATTTGGCCATAGACTAGAGCTACCTTTGATTCCTCAATATTTTTTTCATTAATTACTCCGGATTCCTTCATTTCCATATAAAGATCATTTCCTTCACGAGTCCGTTCCCCTACTCCACCGAATACGGATACGCCCCCATGAGCTTTAGCAATGTTATTGATTAATTCCATGATCAGTACTGTTTTACCTACTCCAGCCCCCCCAAATAGTCCTATTTTTCCTCCACGTCGATAAGGAGCTAAAAGATCGACGACCTTAATACCTGTTTCAAAGATGGATAATTTCGTATCTAACTCGATAAAGGCAGGCGCAGATCTATGAATAGGGAACGTTGCACTACTATCTACAGGACCCAAATTGTCAACAGGCTCCCCAAGAACGTTGAAAATTCGTCCGAGAGTAGCTCCACCGACCGGAACACTGAGAGGAGCTCCCGTGTCAATCACTTCCATTCCTCTCATCAACCCGTCCGTAGCACTCATAGCTACAGCTCTAACTCGATTATTTCCTAATAATTGTTGTACCTCACAAGTCACATTAATTTGCTTATCGGCAGTGTCTCTACTCTGGACTACCAAAGCGTTATAAATATAAGGTAACTTGCCTGGGGGAAAAGTGACATCCAGCACGGGTCCAATAATTTGATCGATACGACCTGTACTTTTTTCTTCAATTGTGGAAACCCCGGGAGGAGAAGTAGTAGGATTGGTTCTCATAATTATCACATAATTAAAAAAAAGGAATTTGTCGAAATTTTTCTTTTTTTATTGTTGAATAATGCCAAATCAAATCAAAAAAAATCCAAAAGTAAAAAGGAAATGAATTAGTTAATTCAATAAGAGAGAAAAGGGGACCAGGACTTGATTTCGTTGCCCAAGCGAATCCCATTCAATCGTTTACTCATGGAATGAGTCCATTGGAAAGTTCAATCAATCTTTTTTTTCATATACATTTTGCCTTTTGTGGAGGATCTGTGCCTACTCTACTTTCCTATCTAGGACTTCGATATACAAAATATATACTACTGTGAAGCATAGATTGCTGTCAACAAAGAATTTTATTAGTATTTAGTTAGGTATTTGCATTCAAAATAAGAAAAGAGAACTATTAAGAACTTGTAAAATAAGGATTAGGAATTAATTTGGGTTGCGCTATATCTATCAAAGAGTATACAATAATTATGGATTTGGTAAATCAAATCCATGGTTTAATAACGAACCGTGTTAACTTACCATAACAACAACTCAATTCCTATCGAATTCCTATATTGGAATTCCTATAGGATAGAACATACACAGGGTGTACGCATTATATATGAATGAAACATATTCATTAACCTAAGCATGCCCTCAATTTTCTTTAATGAGTTGATATTATATTAATTGAATATCCTTTTTGTTTTACGAGATTTTTGCTAAAGTTTCATTTACGCCTAATTAACATCGAGTAGACCCTGTTATTGTGAGAATTCTTAATTCAAGAGTTATAGGGAGGGACTTATGTCACCACAAACAGAAACTAAAGCAGGTGTTGGATTTCAAGCTGGTGTTAAAGATTATAAATTGACTTACTACACCCCAGAGTATGAAACTAAGGATACTGATATCTTGGCAGCATTCCGAGTAAGTCCTCAGCCTGGGGTTCCGCCCGAAGAAGCAGGGGCTGCAGTAGCTGCCGAATCTTCTACTGGTACATGGACAACTGTTTGGACTGATGGACTTACCAGTCTTGATCGTTACAAAGGACGATGCTATCACATCGAGCCTGTTGCTGGGGAAGACAACCAATGGATCTGTTATGTAGCTTATCCATTAGACCTATTTGAAGAGGGTTCCGTTACTAACATGTTTACTTCCATTGTAGGTAACGTATTTGGTTTCAAAGCCCTACGTGCTCTACGTTTGGAGGATCTACGAATTCCCCCTACTTATTCAAAAACTTTCCAAGGCCCGCCTCATGGTATCCAAGTTGAAAGAGATAAGTTGAACAAGTACGGTCGTCCTTTATTGGGATGTACTATTAAACCAAAATTGGGATTATCCGCAAAAAATTATGGTAGAGCGTGTTATGAGTGTCTACGTGGTGGACTTGATTTTACCAAAGATGATGAAAACGTAAACTCACAACCATTTATGCGCTGGAGAGACCGTTTTGTCTTTTGTGCCGAAGCTATTTATAAATCACAGGCCGAAACCGGTGAAATCAAGGGGCATTACTTGAATGCGACTGCGGGTACATGTGAAGAAATGATTAAGAGAGCTGTATTTGCAAGAGAATTAGGGGTTCCTATTGTAATGCATGACTACTTAACTGGGGGATTCACCGCAAATACTACTTTGGCTCATTATTGCCGCGACAATGGCCTACTTCTTCACATTCACCGTGCAATGCATGCAGTTATTGATAGACAGAAAAATCATGGTATGCATTTCCGTGTATTAGCTAAAGCATTGCGTATGTCTGGGGGAGATCATATCCACTCCGGTACAGTAGTAGGTAAGTTAGAAGGGGAACGCGAAATGACTTTAGGTTTTGTTGATTTATTGCGCGATGATTTTATTGAAAAAGATCGTGCTCGCGGTATCTTTTTCACTCAGGACTGGGTATCCATGCCAGGTGTTATACCGGTAGCTTCAGGTGGTATTCATGTTTGGCATATGCCAGCTCTGACCGAAATCTTTGGGGACGATTCTGTATTACAATTTGGTGGAGGAACTTTAGGACATCCTTGGGGAAATGCACCTGGTGCAGCAGCTAATCGAGTGGCTTTAGAAGCCTGTGTACAAGCTCGTAACGAAGGGCGCGATCTTGCTCGCGAAGGTAATGAAATTATCCGAGCAGCTTGCAAATGGAGTCCTGAACTAGCCGCAGCTTGTGAAGTATGGAAGGCGATCAAATTCGAGTTCGAGCCGGTAGATACTATTGATTAACTAGATAAAACTAAAGATAAAGAAGGTATAAATAAAAAAGAAACGAAATAAAAAGAGAAAAAAATCAGTTATGAAATGCAGTAATTCTTCTTTATTCTTCTAATTGATTGCAATTAAACTCGGCTCAATCTTTTTTAGAAAAAAAAGATTGAGCCGAATAAAAATAGATCATGATATGATCATGAGACTTGACAAATTGAGATTCGTCTATTCTATATATCTAGAATATATATATTAAGGTATAATACAATAAAGAAATACAAATAAAATAATAAAATAATAAAATATAGTATTATCATATGATAATGATAATGGAATCAAATACGCAGTATTTACAGAAAAAAGTCTTCGTTTATTGGGAAAGAATCAATATACTTTTAATGTCGAATCGGGATTCACTAAGACAGAAATAAAGCATTGGGTCGAACTCTTCTTTGGTGTTAAGGTGGTAGCTGTGAATAGCCATCGACTACCTGGAAAAGGTAGAAGAATAGGACCTATTCTGGGCCATACAATGCATTACAGACGTATGATCATTACCCTTCAACCGGGTTATTCTATTCCACTTCTAGATAGAGAAAAAAACTAAAGGAGAATGAATGAAAAAAGACATAGTTTGGAAGTTAGACCTTTTTATAGGACTCTCTTTCAATTTCAAAAAAGAGGACGTTTGAAACTTTTAACAGGCGTAATCGTGAGTCAACAAGTGACTCGAACTGTGTGTAAAAAAAGAAGCATTTTTTTTTTTTCAAAATGCTAGAACTAGATAAGGAAGTTTTCTATAACCTTGAGAAAAAGGATAAAAAGGTAGTTTTTTTTTAGTTTATGACTCCGATCAAGAGCGAGAAATCCTTGATTTGGGATTGGACATAGAACCTGGACCCATCGTAGAGACGTTTAGTTCAAAAGAAAGGATCGTATCCTGATGGTAAGAATTATACTTTCGTGGAAATACAGCGCTATAGACTTCAATGCGGTAGAGTAGACGTTTTGTTTCTAATTTTTCTGGACCAAACCTCCGCTCCGACCCAACGATACAATGAATTTTTTCTGTTCATATTCATAAATAAAAAAGATTCGGAATCGCAATGCTACTATATGCGTCCAGAGGAGTATTTGGAATAATATTCTTCTATAATCCATTATTGCGGGGGGTCTTACTAACAGGGCTTCGCTGCACGGGACAGGTCTTCGTCGAAAAGCTAACTCCACCCGGCATTTTCATACCCTTTCTTTGGGTGGTATATCGCCTTTTAAAGTCTAAGAGGGTAGTAGGGGATCTATAGTAGGTAAGATAATTTGCCCTTTGATTTTGATTGAATATACTATTTTTCCGCCTTTACCACGCATTATTGTATGCGCTTCTAGAGAAGTATGTATGCAGGAAGTAAATTCTAACCGCTTTCTTTTGAATCCAATTTCAAATTAGATTAGAAAGATAGAAAGGCCATGAGGATGGGAAAATCAAAATAAAATCTTTTTAATTAGTTCTCCTTTTTTGGAATTTTCTTATTATCCTTTCATTTTTTTTACAGAATATTTTTCAAACTAAAAATAAAAAATACAATACAATAGTCAATATTCCTTATAATAGATATACTTAATTATATCATAAGAATCTTAAGATATTTTTCGACTAGATAGAAATAGTAAATTTGAATTGAGACACCTATTCCATGACGGATTTAAACTTACCTTCTATTTTCGTGCCTTTAGTAGGCTTAGTATTTCCGGCAATTGCAATGACTTCTTTATTTCTTTATGTGCAAAAAAATAAGATTGTCTAGTATTTTTTAGTGTAAGTAATATAATATGGTAGGGTATGTGGCTTTTTCTACACACACTTTCTACACACAAATGAAAAACGGTTATGGATGCGGATATAGGCTACGAGCATAAATGCATGAATATGCAGAGCCAGGTATAGCGAGTTTTATTTTATTTATTTTAATTGAATCAACGAATATTTTTTGAATAGAAAGTCAATGTATCTAACCTATTATTTCACAGGAGTACTAGTTGCTGAAGGCGATTTCAGAATCAAAAAAAGTAAAGTCAAAATTATTTAGCTTATTCTCTCAATTTCAATCGACCGCTGCTGGATTTAGTATATCTAATATGAATTGGCGATCAGAACACATATGGGTAGAACTTCTAAAAGGTTCTCGAAAAAGGGGTAATTTTTTCTGGGCCTGTATTCTTTTTCTAGGTTCACTAGGATTCTTATCGGTTGGGATTTCCAGTTATCTTGGTAAGAATATTATATCTATACTTCCATCTCAAGAAATTCTTTTTTTTCCGCAGGGGGTCGTGATGTCTTTCTACGGAATCGCAGGCCTATTCATTAGCTCCTACTTGTGGTGTACTATTTTGTGGAATGTAGGTAGTGGTTATGACCGATTCGATAGAAAAGAGGGAATAGTGTGCATTTTTCGTTGGGGATTCCCTGGAATAAAACGTCGCGTCTTCCTTCGATTCCTTATGCGGGATATCCAATCAATTAGAATTCAGGTTAAAGAGGGTCTTTATCCTCGTCGTATTCTTTATATGGAAATCCGGGGCCAGGGGATCATTCCCTTGACTCGTACTGATGATAAATTTTTTACTCCACGAGAAATTGAACAAAAAGCTGCCGAATTGGCCTATTTCTTGCGCGTACCAATTGAAGTATTTTGAGGTATCTTTTTTGAACTGAGTTGAATGAAGAAAAGAAGAATTGGAAGAAGAAAAGTTTTCTCAACACAGGGAGGAAGTCCCTTCTAAATTGGATTTGTTATTGTAAGGGGATTTTTAAGTATTTATCTAAAGGAAGGAACAAACGAGGATAAGAGAAATTTGCTTTTAATTTTTTTTTATCCAAGTTAGATATATCGCATACTATTCTTCCTTTTTCATCCGAAAGGGCTTTTTTTTTATTCTATTTCACTATTTCATTCCATCTAGATCTAAGAAAGAACCCAATGCACTGAAATTCCACTAATAACTAATATACAAAAAAGAAGAATAGATACAGGGTATCAAACCTATAGAGTTTTTGCTTCAAAGAAATAGAAATATCATGAAATAGAAATATCATCATATAGAGTCAGGGAATGGAATAGAGTCAGCGAATGAAGCATATTCATTAACAACTCCATTTACAGATCAAAAATGAAAAAAAAGAAAGCATTGCCTTCTTTACTATATCTTGTATTTATCGTACTTTTGCCTTGGGGGGTCTCTTCCTCATTTAACAAATGTCTGGAACTTTGGATTAAGAATTGGTGGAATACCAGGCAATCCGAAACTCTCTTAACTGATATTCAAGAGAAAAGGATTCTAGAAAGATTCATAGAATTAGAAGAACTTTCTCTCTTGGACGAGATGATAAAAGGGAAACTAAAGACACATGTACAAAAACCTCCTACAGGAATACACAAGGAAATAATACAATGGGTCAAAATAAATAATGAGGATCATCTCCATACCATTTTGCATTTCTCGACAAATATAATCTGTTTGGCTATTCTAAGTGGTTCTTTTTTTCTGGGTAAAGAGGAACTTGTCATTTTGAATTCTTGGGTTCAGGAATTCTTCTATAATTTAAATGACTCAATAAAAGCTTTTTTTATTCTTTTAGTTACTGATTTTTTTGTTGGATTTCACTCCACCCGTGGTTGGGAACTAGTAATTCGTTGGGTCTACAACGATTTTGGATGGGCTCCTAACGAGCTTATTTTCACTATTTTTGTTTGTAGTTTTCCAGTAATTCTAGATACATGTTTGAAATTTTGGGTCTTTTTTTGTTTAAATCGTCTATCTCCTTCGCTTGTAGTCATTTATCATTCAATTAGTGAAGCATAAATTCATTTGATCTCCCGATATTAATATTAATCAAATTAGCAAGCATCTTTTTTTAGAAAGAAAGCCCTTTTCCATTTTAGCAAAATTCTTTCTATTTATACCTACTTTAAGGTATTCATCATTGCAGTACAACTGTTGCAGTAGAATGACAACAGATTCGTGTATAGGGAACTAGATTAGCTTAGCTACCTATCTAATTTATTGTAGAAATTCTGGGATCTGCGATTGGACATGGAAAATAGAAATACTTTTTCTTGGGTAAAGGAACAGATAACTCGATCGATTTCTGTATCGATCATGATATACGTAATAACTCGGACATCTATTTCAAATGCATATCCCATTTTTGCGCAGCAGGGTTATGAAAACCCACGAGAAGCAACTGGACGAATTGTATGTGCCAATTGCCATTTAGCTAGCAAGCCCGTCGATATTGAAGTTCCCCAAGCTGTGCTTCCCGATACTGTATTTGAAGCAGTTCTTCGAATTCCTTATGATATGCAATTGAAACAAGTTCTTGCTAATGGAAAAAAGGGAGGGTTGAATGTAGGTGCTGTTCTTATTTTGCCCGAGGGATTCGAATTAGCGCCGCCCGATCGTATTTCCCCTGAGTTAAAAGAAAAGATAGGAAATCTTGCTTTTCAGAGTTATCGTCCCGATAAAAAAAACATTCTTGTGATAGGCCCTGTTCCCGGTAAGAAATATAGTGAAATTGTCTTTCCCATTCTTTCCCCTGATCCTGCTACGAAGAAAGATGCTCATTTCTTAAAATATCCCATATATGTAGGGGGAAACCGAGGAAGAGGACAGATCTATCCTGATGGTAGCAAGAGTAACAATACAGTCTATAATGCTACGTCAACAGGTATAGTAAGAAAAATACTACGTAAAGAAAAGGGGGGGTATGAAATATCCATAGTTGATGCATCAGATGGACGCCAAGTGATTGATATTATACCTCCCGGACCAGAACTTCTTGTTTCAGAGGGGGAATCCATCAAGCTTGATCAACCATTAACAAGCAATCCTAATGTGGGAGGTTTTGGTCAGGGGGACGCAGAAATCGTGCTTCAGGATCCATTACGTGTCCAAGGCCTTTTGTTCTTCTTCGCATCCGTTATTTTGGCACAAGTTTTTTTGGTTCTCAAAAAGAAACAGTTTGAAAAGGTTCAATTGTACGAAATGAATTTCTAGGTCCCGGGATTTCTTACCATCAAGTTGGTAAAAAGCCTCGATTTATTGGCAATTGCTAGAATTATCTATGATCTATTTTGGAAATCCTTTTTTTGTTTAGACTGCTTTTTGTTTATGAGATGTCTGGAATTCCTTATTTATATCCCATGCAAAAGAAGAGAATCCAAGGCAAAGGCGAGAACAATCAAATTAAAATTTCTTCTTTTTCGGAGGGATTGCAGGTCTTCTTAATCGTCTATTCGGCACAAGAAAAAGCCTTTTTCTTGTGCCGATTCTTCTTGTATCAAAATAAGAATCCTTTTTCTTCCTAATTCGTCAAAGATTACTATTTCTTCTTTATTCGGGTCTGTCTCTTGGACCTCTTTTTCTTTTGCTTAGGTTTAGCCGAGGTAGTGGACAAACAGAGGGGAAGAAAATATGGCGGGGGAAAAATTTCTTGTGATTGTGAGCAAATTGCTTGGCTTGTTTAATTAAGTTCAACTTCAAATTTACAGAAATTTTGCAAAAAAAAAGTAAACTCTTCCATTGAAGGTTTTTTTATTTTTAGGCTAGTTGAATAGTTTTGATTAAGGTTTTATTAGTTTATTACTCGAAACTAAATCAAGGATTTTCAGGATACTTCCTTCGTGGAATAAGATATTGGATCCTCGAGTGATCTCTTTTTCTTGTTGCTTCATAAGAGTGAATCGAATAGATTCAATTCGCGTTATAAGAGTAAAATAAAAATTCCGCGGGTCCTTTCCGCTCTAATCAGATAAAGGGGGGTAAGGACCCGCTAAGCTCCTACTTTTTCATGTTTACAATCTGGTCCCTCCGATTACTATAGAGATGAACCCAATCCAGAATATGAACCATAAAAGAAAACACCTACTAAACCAATCACAGCAATACCAGCTACAGTACCTATCAGCCAAAGAGGAATTCTTCCAGTAGTATCGGCCATTTCCCCTACTTTCCTCCACATTTTATCAATTGGTCATGCTAGAGACAAAAACAGTCATGGGTAGTTATAAGGATGGTATCCTTCCAAATGGGATAAGAGAATTCTTATTAGTCTCTTTCTTTCTCTCAATTGAAGAAGTAATTGGAAAATAAAACAGCAAGTACAAAAATGAGTAATAAACCCCAGTATAGACTGGTACGATTCAATTCAACATTTTGTTCATTCGGGTTTGATTGTGTCATAGTTCTATAGTTGGAATTTGTTTTATCGTTGGATGAACTGCATTGCTGATATTGATCCCAAGAAAAAAACAGTAGGTACAGCTAGTCCGTGAATAGCCAGCCATCGCACTGTAAAAATAGGATAGGTTCGATCTATGGTCATTGAGGGCCTCCTAAAAGGATCTACTAAATTCATCGAGTTGTTCTAAAGAATCAAAACGGTCGGTTATTAACGGAATTCCTTGTCGGCTTTCCGTGAAATACTCGTTTGGCCTAGGACTTCCAAACACGTCATAAGCTAAACCCGTACTGACAAATAACCAACCCGCAATGAATAGGGAAGGTATAGTAATGCTATGAATAACCCAGTATCGAATACTGGTAATAATATCAGCAAAAGAACGTTCTCCCGTGCTTCCAGACATGCTGAACTCCCAAAATTTTTGTACATTCAAAAAAGGAATTGATTCCGTAAAAGATGGGATCGACCAGTAAATAGAAAATTACTGATATTTCATCCTTGTGAGATTGTCAATTTTGTACCAAAGGTGTATTTTGAGTATACCGAATTAGTATAGCTATCCTTCCTATGGCACAGCAATCTGGTTTTGCCTGGTTCCGAAACATAATTACTTTTTTATTTTTTTTTTGTCTATAGGTAAGCTATATGTTATTCAAGGCATCAATAGAAAACCCCATTTTTGTAGGTTCTACTTACTTTTCATTGGCTTCGGAATAATAGAGTAATTCGGAATAGCAGCCAAAATCTTGGGAAAATCTAAGTTAATGATCAATAGGTTTGGATAAATAATTTAGGAAGGATATTCTCATACTGACACAATACAAGGACAAGTATATGTGAAATCTATCCTTTCATAATTCGTAATTCATCCTTGTATTGTTTGTTGGATTAGGTCTAACTTTCTTGACCAAACTGCGAGCGCGGAACTTTACGAGATGAAATAGGGAAAGACAGAAGATAGAATAGAACTTAAAAGGATAATTGAAGTGACTCGTCTTCGAATCTACTTTGGTTGGAGTTCGAAAAAGGAATAAAAATAAAGTAAATTCAAGGAAGAGCTTTCTTTTTTTTTTTTTTTTAACAGCCCCTTGGCAGGTCGTGGAATGCTTTTGTTCTCCTCTTATTCCATATGGAATACAATCAGTTAAAATAAGAAGGAATAGGGGAATATTCGATCGTTCACTCCAAAAAGAGGGTCCTATTGAAAAAGAAATTATCCAAAATAGAAAGAAGTTTTTTTTTTCAAATTCAATTGTTTATTTATCTCTTATTCAAAAATTTCCCTGAAAATTGAATTTCTTTTTTTCATTCAATGGGGTTAGATGATCTAGTTCTTAATATTATTACTTTACTCAATTGACAAATTCCACAACAAATCTCTTGATTCGGAATTAGGGACTCATGTATCATCTGATGAATCCACTTTCTTTTACACTTCTGTATCTTACTCTATCTTGTTTTTTAGTATTATCTAAAATAACTGATGAATTATGAATTTTCCATAACTTAGGTAAATGCTTTACCAACATATGTAGTGTAGTAAAAAAAAATAAATGGAATTTAACTCTTTCATGCTTACTTTAACTAGTTATTTTGGTTTTCTACTGGCTGCTTTAACTATAACCCCAGCTCTATTTATTGGCTTGAACAAGATACGCCTTATTTGAATTGACTGAATAATTATAATTCAGAAAAGAAAAATCTTTCTTTGGGATTCCTGGCATTCTACGACTCTTTTCCAGACTAATTAGGAATTCTTTTCTTGGTCATTGAGATTCGTGGATAATTTAGAGTACTATTTAGGGATAGATCGTACCTCTTTTTTTATCCCCTCGAACAAATCGAAATGATTGAAGTTTTTCTATTTGGAATCGTCTTAGGCCTAATTCCTATTACTTTAGCGGGATTATTCGTGACTGCGTATTTGCAATACAGGCGTGGGGATCAGTTGGATCTTTGATTGAGTCATTTTTTTTTTTTGATTGACCTCCTCCAGACCAGAGAGGAGGTCAAATTGAAATTGGAGTTACAATTCAATTTTGTTAAGTTATTTTACTCTGCTTCGACATAAAATAGATGGAATCACGCTCTGTAGGATTTGAACCTACGACATCGGGTTTTGGAGACCCGCGTTCTACCGAACTGAACTAAGAGCGCTTTCATTCATTCAAAAAGAAAATCTTTTTCTATTCCTAATGTATCTCACGTACGTATAGTCTCCACAAATTCAAGTTATACCCACTTTACTTTAATTGATCTCGTCGCTACTGCCTATAAAGAAGAAAGAAGTAATAGGTAGGGATGACAGGATTTGAACCTGTGACATTTTGTACCCAAAACAAACGCGCTACCAAGCTGCGCTACATCCCTTTTCCAAATTAAATTGTTGTACAATGCCATTGTACACAATTCCTGTCTTCTTTTCCACATCATAATTTTCTTCTTCTTTCTTTCTCTATCTATATATAGAACCCTCGTGTCATTTCTTCTTTTTGGTCTCATATAATTAAGGAATTATATACATATAAAATCCAATATAATTTCGCCTATAAAAGAAGGATTACTTTTCCTTGGTAATATATAGGAAGAAGGGGTCATCTTTTTCTTTTTTAGGGATAGGAAAATTTCGTCGATATGGTTCATTTTATATATAGCATAACAATCTTGGGCAAGAGTTTATGATCATATATGTATTCCAACAAGGAAGGAGGATTTTCAATGCGGGATATAAAAACATATCTCTCTGTAGCACCCGTGCTAAGTACTCTATGGTTTGGTGCTTTAGCAGGTTTATTGATAGAAATTAATCGTTTATTCCCAGATGCTTTGTCATTCCCTTTTTTTTAATTCTAGTTATTGCTATGGGAGGGATAGATTTCTTCGTGATATGACAAAATTTGATCCTTTTCAATCTTTTTTTAGTATCGGAAGGAAAAAGAAAGAAAAGATGGATTGGGTTGAACCTCAGAGTCATTAAAAATTTGGTAAACCCCATTTTTGAAAATAGAAATTCAATTTAAAGGGGTACCCAAGCTAAATAAGGCCTCAGAAATCAGAGCATAGAAAAGGCGGGGCTGGCTAATTAAATGAAAGGATTTCGAACCAAAATCTTTGCTAATTCGACAAGGATTGTATTCTTTAATTATTTCTCTATTTTTTATTACTTAATTAAAGAATAAAAAAAAATTATTCTAATGAATTTTATTCTTCTTCTTCGGATTCAAAATAGAAGAATAAAAGAATAAGTAGAAGAATTAAGTTAAGTCAATCCAAAAAGAAAAGGAGGTTCATGGCCAAGGGAAAAGATGTTAGAATCAGAGTTATTTTGGAATGCATCAGTTGTGTTCGAAAAGGTGCCAATGAGGAATCGACGGGGATTTCTAGATATAGTACTCAAAAGAATCGCCACAATACACCCGGACAATTAGAATTCAAAAAATTTTGTCGTTATTGTCGCAAGCATACGACTCATCACGAAATAAAGAAATAGGAACATCGTGTGTTTGATCTTTCCAAACAACAGAAAGAGTAAGAACTTCATATTTAATATATAAAGAAAACATAGTATAGAATACAAAATACAAATCAACTCATCTGATTTCCGGTAGATATTATTTCATATGTATAGAGGGTATTCATATACTATAATATGAATCAAATAAGATATGGATCAAAGAAAAACTACTTCTTCTGGATCCTAAATTAATAAAATAAAGAAGTGAATTTTCAAATTTTCAAATTTTAAATAAGGAATAAATCATGTATACATCTAAACAACCTTTTCTTAAATCTAAGCAACCCTTTAGTAAATCCAAGCAAACTTTTAATAAATCCAAGCAACCCTTTCGTAAATCCAAGCAAACTTTTCGTAAATTCAAGCAACCTTTTCGTAAATCTAAACAACCTTTTCGTAGGCGTCCCCGGATTGGCCCGGGAGATCGAATTGATTATAGAAACATGAGTTTAATTAATAGATTTATTAGTGAACAAGGAAAAATATTATCGAGACGAATAAATAGATTAACCTTGAAACAACAACGATTAATTACTCTTGCTATAAAACAGGCTCGTATTTTATCTTTCTTACCGTTTCGTAACTATGAGAACGAAAAGCAATTTCAAGCCCAGTCAATTTCAATAATTACAGGTTCTAGACCCAGAAAAAATAGACATATTCCTCAATTAACGCAAAAGTACAATTCCAATCGAAACTTAAGAAACAACAACCAAAATTTAAGAAACAACAACCGGAACTTAAGTTCCGATTGTTGATGTTTTATTCGAATTCGAAAGGGCCAGACCTATATATATTATAAAGAAAGTAATCCAGCTCGTTGATTCCTACCACTTAATCTTAATTTATTGTATCTTCCCGGAGTTCCCTCTCCGGGAATTCATCTTTTATTATTCCAGTATATTACTTTATTTATACCTTTAATTGATGATCTTTATTTTATTGGAAATCGTGTAAAGATTATTTGGATTTGATACAGCTACTTGTGCAAGCATTTTACGATTAAGAATCAATTTCTTCTTGTACAGGTTGTGTATTAATTTACTATAACTATCGAATACTTTATATACCCGCGTTGCTGCGTTTATCCGAGTGATCCACAAACGACGAAAATCCCTCTTTTGCCTACCTCTATCTCGATGAGAGGAAACAAAAGCTCTTTTTACCTGTTGGGTAATCATTCGATTAAGTCTTAAATGAGCCCCTCTAAAGTTTGAGGCAAATGAACGCATTTTTGTTCGTCGTCTCCGGGCTATATATCCTCGCGGAACTCTGGTCATTGAATCAAATTAACCTTAATGAATAACTAATGATTTCTCTTCTTTTAGCCACCCTTTTTCTCATTAATAACAAAACTAATTATTCCGATATATAAAATATTAATTCCAATGGCTTTTGCTATAGTAACCTTCCCAACCACGATTTTTTATTCCACTCCGTTCAGTTATTTCTATACGAAATAACAAATTCATTCTAATAATACTAAAAAAAATAGTGGGTTCCATCGTTTCTATGGTTCCCTTTTAAACGGTGAGGCCCTCTCTATACACCGGAGCCCTTTCTTTCATCAAAAGGTATTGCGAACTTGTATAGTCCACATTCTTTGGCTCTACCTATCCATTATAGAGTAAATAGCTCTTTTCACAATAAGAGTTATCCATACAGTGACGGTATTTAATTATGAAAGTTGGCTAAGTAGCTGACCCTGTTAGTCCGTTCTTTTAAGATAAAGGAGCATAAGCCTTTTTCTTTTTATTACTATTTTCCTCCGCTTAATGGATAACCATTTGCTACCAATGGGAGAATTGCTTCTTATTTCCAATTTAGATAATTGGATTTGCACCAAAGGAAACCATAAATTCCATATACCATAGAAATCTAGGATAGAGAAGCTATATCCTATTCATTGGTACTAATCATGGATACTTCAATTTTTTTTATATTTGTTTGAAGTCATGATCTGAACGAGTCGCACATACACCCTAGCACATGTTCCTCGACGCTGAGGGCATCCTTTAAGCGCGGCCGTTTTTCGAGCATTTCGTATTGGCTGTCTTGCGTTTCTAATAAGTTGTTTAACCGTCGGCATGTTGTATGTATATAGAAAAAAATGGATTGGTTTAGATCCATCTTAACCTGATGATTGCTCATCATGAAGTCTTTCTATTTTCTATTAAATCGAGGAAAACACGAATTTAGCTGTGAAATAACTTTACAAGAAATCCGGACACTACCAATCCTTAAACATTTCTGGAAACCACACTGGATCAGTATCGCAGTGCTTGTCAATCATTTCATCCCCTACAATATCGACAAGTCCATAAGCTTTGGCTTCGTCTGCTGACATAAAAACATCCCTTTCCATGTCTTCGGATACAACCCAAAAAGGCTTGCCTGTTCTTACTGCATAAACCCTTGTGATCATTTCGCGAACTTTGTGTAACTCTTCTACTTCTAGTAAAAATTCTGGTGTCCTTGCCCGATAATAAGCACTAGCAGGTTGGTGAAGCATAATCCTCGCGTGAGGGAATGCTATACGCTTGGTGGGTTCTCCTCCAAGCAGAATGAAGGACGCCATGGAGGCGGCTATTCCGAGGCATATTGTATATATATCTGGTGTCACCGTTTGCATCGTATCAAAAATAGCCATTCCTGAGATTAGCCACCCGCCTGGGGAGTTTATAAACAAAAAAATATCACTAATTCCATCTTCTATACTCAGATATACCATGAGACCTGTAATATGATTCGTGATCTCGCAACGAATCTCTTGACCTAAAAAAAGTGTCCTTTCTCGATACATAACATTGTATAAGTCAACCCAAGTCGCTTCTTCATCTCCAGGAATCCGGTAAGGTACTTTTGGAACACCAATGGGCATATTAGATTAATATTATTAAATTTAAGTAAGAAAACCACACTTTAATATGGAAACGTAAGAATGGAACAGAAAGAAAGAATCCGCAGTTTATTGTCTTAATTTTTATTCTTATTCTATATGAATATTATAGATTCTATTAATACGTAGATTGAAAGGTTATACATATAAGGAATGTAAGACAGATTGAATAAAGAAAAGGGAATGGGTGATTTGAATGCTAAACAAAGAGGGGTAGCGATCTATTCTTCGTTTTTTCCAAATTGGCCAAGTTACCCATTGC
>NW_028260729.1:22500-37610 GCF_056163025.1 Triticum urartu | reverse complement strand
TTTCATTTTCTATTATATTAGAGTTTTCCTTTTTTTATTATCTGTCAATGAATATTCTAATGGGAATGGAATTTCATAATACTGAAAGAGAAGAGCTAGCAATTCGGAACGCAAATTGCGTTTTAATACGTCTCACTATTCTAATTTTTTAGAAGAAATGGCCTTTATTATTTCTTTTTTATGGGGTTAATAAATATTAACCAAATTTCATTTAAGAAATGAGAGAATTCAGAATAGCTACGAGAAAGACTAGTCCAATCCATAATGATGTACCGGAAAATACAACATTTTTATTATTTGACCAACCATCAGGAGAAGCAAATACAAGGGGTACACTAATTACTAAGACTGAGGAAGTCGCAATTAATGCAAAAACAGCTAATTGGAAAGCAATAGTCATATTTCTAATCCTCCAAGCTACCATCAAATAAAGTTGACTACATATTTGATCCCTCACTTAAACCAAAATTGTAAAAAAATACAAGAAGTAGGAGGGGTTTAATCATGAATCCATTGATTCTTCTCTTTAATTCAAATTTATTACTTAAACCGCTTTTTTATTTGGATATGGGGGTGAGAAGAGATTATTTACTCTTTATTTCACAAGCGGGTATAGCGGATCCTGTATCCGTGTATACAGTATACAGAGATATATCGAAAAGGAACTTGTATCTGATATCTTTCTAGAGGCTAATAAATCTTTTTATTTTTTATATGGCTATGTTCTATTTGTAGGAGTAAAATAAGGATTAGGCTGTGGAGAGATGGCTGAGTGGTTGATAGCTCCGGTCTTGAAAACCGGTATAGTTCTAGGAACTATCGAGGGTTCGAATCCCTCTCTCTCCTTTTGCTTATTGAATACGTTTGTTTCTTTCATTTTTATTTATTTTTTTTTTCTGTCCCTTATCTTTCTTTCATAAAAAGGAATGAATGGCTCGGCTAGATGGAATAACCGAGCCAGAACAGAAAAAAAGTAGAACAGGTATAAATAAGAAAATCTTAGTTAAGAGGGTTCATGTAAAGAACAGGTTCCAAATCACGATCGATTCCCTTTTCAAAACCTGCTGCAGCAGCTCGGGCTCTTCCTGCATGCCATAAATGGCCCACAAAAAAGAAGAATCCTAGAACAAAATGAGAAGTTGATAACCAACTTCTAGGAGAGACATAATTAACTGCATTGATCTCGGTAGCTACGCCACCCACGGAATTTAAAGAGCCTAAAGGAGCGTGGGTCATATATTCTGCTGAGCGTCGTTCTTGCCAAGGTTGTATGTCTTTTTTCAACCTACTCAAGTCCAAACCGTTGGGGCCCCTTAGAGGTTCTAACCATGGAGCACGAAGGTCCCAAAAACGCATAGTTTCCCCTCCAAAGATAACCTCCCCAGTTGGGGAACGCATTAGATATTTACCTAAACCTGTGGGTCCTTGAGCGGATCCCACATTAGCTCCAAGACGCTGGTCTCTAACTAGAAAAGTAAATGCTTGAGCTTGAGAAGCTTCTGGCCCGGTGGGTCCATAAAACTCACTCGGATAAGCTGTATTATTGAACCATACAAAACAACAAGCGATAAAACCAAAGACAGATAAAGCAGCTAAACTATAAGACAAGTAAGCTTCTCCAGACCATACAAATGCACGGCGAGCCCATGCGAAGGGTTTGGTTAAAATATGCCAAATTCCGCCAAATACACAAATAAAACCCAACCATACATGCCCACCAATTATATCTTCTAAATCATCTACACTAACAATCCACCCTTCTCCACCAAAAGGAGATTTTAGTAAATAACCAAATATAACACTGGGACTAAGGGTCAAATTGGTAATTTTTCTTACATCTCCCCCCCCAGGGGCCCAGGTATCATATACACCGCCAAAATAAAGAGCCTTGAGTACTAGAAGAAAAGCACCTAGACCTAACAAAATTAAGTGAATACCCAAAATTGTAGTCATTTTATTTCTATCTTTCCAGACATAACCAAAGAATGGAAAAGATTCCTCAAGAGTCTCGGGTCCCAGAAGCGCGTGATAAATGCCACCGAAGCCTAAGACTGCGGAGGAAATTAGGTGAAGTACGCCAGATACAAAGTACGGAAAAGTATCTAGAACTTCCCCCCCTGGCCCTACTCCCCAACCTAGAGTAGCTAAGTGTGGAAGTAAAATCAACCCTTGTTCATACATGGGCTTTTCTGGTACGAAATGGGCCACTTCAAATAGGTTCATTGCTCCGGCCCAGAATACGATTAATCCGGCATGAGCTACATGAGCTCCAAGCAGTTTACCGGACAAATTGATAAGTCTGGCATTCCCAGCCCACCAAGCAAAGCCGGTGGTTTCTTGGTCACGACCAGCTAAAACGAAAGTTCCATTAAAGAGCGTTTCCACGTGGTAGAACCTCCTCAGGGAATATAAGATTTTCATGAGGCTGATCCTGAGCTGCCATCCACGCACGAATACCCTCGTTTAAAAGAATATTTTTGGTGTAGAAAGTCTCAAATTCAGGATCTTCCGCTGCACGGATTTCCTGGGAAACAAAGTCATAGGCACGTAAGTTCAGAGCCAAGCCAACTACGCCAATAGCACTCATCCATAAACCGGTGACGGGTACAAATAGCATAAAGAAATGTAACCAACGTTTATTGGAAAAAGCAACACCAAAGATTTGGGACCAAAAGCGGTTAGCAGTGACCATTGAATAAGTTTCTTCAGCTTGAGTTGGGTTAAAAGCACGGAAGGTATTTGCACCATCACCGTCCTCAAATAGAGTGTTTTCTACGGTCGCTCCATGAATAGCGCATAGCAGAGCCGCACCTAATACTCCGGCAACTCCCATCATATGAAATGGGTTCAACGTCCAATTATGAAATCCTTGGAAGAAAAGGATGAATCGAAATATCGCTGCTACGCCAAAACTCGGCGCAAAGAACCAACCAGATTGCCCCAGTGGATAAATAAGGAATACAGAAACAAAAACAGCAATTGGACCAGAGAATGAGATTGCATTATAAGGCCGCAATTGAACAGACCGAGCAAGTTCAAATTGGCGTAACATGAAACCTATTAGTGCAAAAGCCCCGTGGAGAGCTACAAAAGTCCATAGACCGCCTAATTGACACCAACGAGTAAAATCTCCTTGTGCTTCGGGCCCCCATAGTAGCAACAAAGAGTGTGCTAAACTATTGGCAGGGGTAGAAACTGCTGCGGTTAAGAAATTACAACCTTCCAAATAGGAACTAGCCAATCCATGGGTATACCAAGAAGTTACAAAAGTTGTCCCTGTAAACCAACCCCCTAAAGCGAAATAAGCACAAGGAAAGAGCAATAGGCCAGACCATCCTACAAAAACGAAACGGTCCCTTCGTAACCAGTCATCCATAGTATCAAATAGATCATTTTCTTCTTTAGGAATTCTACCAAGGGCTATAGTCATAGTGATCCTCCTATTCAATTACTTCAACCATTTCCGAGCACCTCATATCACTTTCCAAGGCATATGATAGTTTTATTATCTGTGGACGATTTCTTTCTCGTTCAATGCCCTTTTTCAATGGTCTCGAAGAGAGAAATTTCCCATTTTTATCTATGGAGTCACAGTCACAACCGAGGTCGTGGTAAATCCATGAATTTGATTCGATTTGTTTTTCTTATACTATTTATTTGTTTTTCTTATACTATAGAAATAGAAATAAATTGTTTTTCTTATACTATAGAAAGAAATAAACCTTTGAATTCAGCATTATTCCAAGACTCCTATTTCAAAGTCTATCTTTTAAGGGAAAAATGCAAATAAAAGTAACCCTTCTTTTCCCATTCCCTCTCTATTGCATGGGTGGAAGAACTAAAATAATAGAGGATTCTGAAAAAAAAAAATGGACCTTCGAAATCCAATTTTATGTGTAGCGCAAAGGAGTTGCGATTTCTTCTTATTCCTATAGAACATCTAGTAACAAGAATATGAAATCGTAAATAGCGAAAAATTCTTGTCTTGCGCGGTCTAAGTCTAAGGAAATAAAAAAAATTCGCTTATACAATTTCATCTACATCGAATTTATATATCAGAATAGCGGATAGAGGCATCATTAAAGGAGTCAGGTCTACTTACTTTATGCTTCTTTCCAATTTTATGGTGGATTTGATAAGAACCCTTTTTGCTTTCTTGATAAATAATCGACAAAAAAAGCGTTTTTTTTTATATAACCTGCTTGTTTTATTATAATTATAACAAGTCCTATATGGAAATGCCCGCTAAAGAGAAAATCTATTTGATTGTCTCTCGGCCAATATCGATTTTTAGAAAGAAAAAACAAGAATTTTCTTCTTTTTTTATTAACATTAAGAAAAAAGAATATAATTAAAATGGAATTGGCAATATAATTTTTATAGACTTTTGAAAGAAAAAAAAGGGGTTTTTTGCAACCGTTATTTCTTATTTCTTGCCTATATCATATCACGGAAACCTTTCGCTTTGGAACGTGGAGAGATGGCTGAGTGGACTAAAGCGGCGGATTGCTAATCCGTTGTACAATTTTTTTGTACCGAGGGTTCGAATCCCTCTCTTTCCGCTCCCTTGGATCATTTGGGACTTTCGAATTGGAAAGAATTCTGACCCCCGGATTTTCTCATAGATAAATGTACGAAACAAATCCAATAAGAAAAAAAAAAACTGAATTTTTACTCCTCGCGTCCAGGATTCCGTCCTGGGTCATTAGATAAGAATCCAAAGATAAAGAGTGAAACAAAGAATATCACTACTGTATAAACAAAAAGTTTGAGAGTAAGCATTACATAATCTCCAAGATTTTTTTTTAAGGAATAGATTACCAGTTTTTCCTTACCACACGGATCCACTAGGATGGTTTTTTTTTATACCTAAAAATGCAAAAAAGAATTCTTGAAAAAAATTGCAAGAATTCTTTTATAATAAGCACTCTTATCAATAGCAAAAATAGGGTTAGGTGGTTAGGTATTGTGTAGGTACCTTTAGGTACCTGCTCAACCTAGGTGCAGGGGAGTAGAAAGGCTGATCCAAATTTATTGCTGTAGCTACCCATTCAATGTAGAAGAATTTAAATTTTAGAATCGAAGGTTCATAATATAAAAATATAAAACTTCTCGGCTTTTACCCATTTTAAAATTTTTTTGGAATGAACACATCATTCAATTTGGCATACAGAGTACTAAAGATTTCATCGAAAACTTACAGCAGCTTGCCAAACAAAGGCTAATAGAAAAAAGAATAGAGGTATAACAGGCATAATATCCACGATTGGATTGAAAATAGCATAAGCTTCGGGTAATTTGGCAAAGAAAAAACTAGTAGGATAAAGAACAGAATTAAAACAGATACAGGTTAAACTAAGTATATTAGGCATAACAAGCATTTCATTCTTGTAGAGTAAATAATTGGATTTTTCTTGAGTTATTTTTTTAAGGGAAAGAAGGAAAAGGCAGATTCAAAATCTTTTTTCTTCGGACTTTCCCAAACACAAAATACCTCCTTGTATTCGCACTCTCAAATGAGAGTGGAATAAATTCGACTTTCATATAATATCTTAATAGAATTCCATGTAATGATCAATGCATTTTTTTGATTCTATATTATCCGCATGTGTAGAATACTAGCAAGAGAATATCCCTCCTTTTTTATGTAATTGAAATGGTATTGACGAATAACAAATAAACATACTAGTGTTTATTAGTGTCGCATAAAACCCGAAATGGGGCGTGGCCAAGTGGTAAGGCAGCGGGTTTTGGTCCCGTTACTCGGAGGTTCGAATCCTTCCGTCCCAGATTGTTTCTGATGAAACAAACGGTGAAATCATATAGTATTCCGTACGAGACAAAAGTTTATTAAAGAGAATAATGATATCTTATTCTTTCTCAGAAAACATAATAAAGTCTTAAGTCCAGTCAAATTGACTATCTTTATTTTCATGAAAAAATGGGATCTATCAAGCACATTCAGGATATGCCTCTACTATAAAATCACTTAGTCATATTTTTTTCTTCCTTTTGGTATTCGAGTTGAAGAAGTACGAGAATTCTATAACTACCAAAAACTTTCAATCTTTTCATTGGAATAGTTTATTTAGTTATTATAGTTAATTGTTTTTGGTACTGAAAAAATATATTACTACTAGAATTCTAATTCTAGTAATTAAATTAATTAAACTTTTTTGGAGGTTGATAGTTTATTTATTGAGGAAGAGTCAATCCTTCTTTTCTCACTTCAAGATTGATCATCTCGAGCCATCCGTTGAGGGTGGAAATTTAAGAATAAATAAGTTTTAAGCAAACTTGTTTAGTCGTCTTTTTCAAACTATGTTTCATTCATATGATAGAATTTTAATATGGGTTTAAATAAATTGGATCTTGGCGGAGGCTTCCCGGATAAATACTTACTTTCTTTTATCCATATTGCTCCATAGATAGCAAGTTTTAATTAGTATAAAAAAACTAAACCAATGACTATTCATGATTCCATCCATATTGGATCAATTCTCTATACCACTTTGCAATGAAAAGAGGAATGTTTGTTATGGTAAAACTTCGTTTAAAACGATGTGGTAGAAAGCAACGTGCGACTTGAAGGACATGATCGATTGTGGATTTTGCTATCCATCATTTTCCATAGTAATGAAAATGCTCTTGGCTCGACATAGCCTGTTCTATTCGTTCCGAACCAAATTTGCGCTGGGTTTAAGTAACATAGTACACGATGGAGCTCGAGAGGACAGAATTTTTTTTATCAAGGGAAAGAATCTAGGGTTAGTGAAAACTAATAAATTAGGCCAACTTTGTCAGTCTATCCTTAATATAGAAATAAATCGAAAGGTTAAAATAAGAAGAAAGTCCAATAAAAGTATATCAGAATCAATCCCTCTTATTAGATTTCTATAGAAGAGATAAATGCTTTATCGAAGGAAATAAGAAAAAAGGGTATGTTGCTACTCTTTTGAAAGAAAAAAATAGGAATTCCCGAAGTAATGTCTAAACCCAAGGATTTCACAAATCAAAGATAAAGGATTCCAGAACAAGTAAACACAATTTTCAATTGTCTCAACAACAGAGTTGGATTAGAATAAGGAATAAAAGTCAATTCGTTCGAAATGAGACAAAGAAAAGAGTTTAAAGACGACTCAAAAATTTTGGAAGGATTTTGCCTTCGAAGTTTGTCAGGCAAAATTAGCCCACTTGAGTCATGAGTATAAATGAAATTTGTTTTTTCTGTAAGGAAATTAATGCACGTCATAGTCTAATTTCTATTATTATCGACAGAAATTCGAATCATTTTCTCGAGCCGTATGAGGAGAAAACCTCATATACGTTTCTAGGGGGGGGCGTTGTTTATCTACATCTATCCCAATAAGCTGTCTATCGAATCGTTGCAATTGATGTTCGATCTCGAAGAGAAGGAAGAGATCTTCAAAAAGTAGGTTTTTATGATCCGATAAAGAATCAAACTTGTTTAAATGTTCCAGCTATTCTCTATTTCCTTGAAAAGGGTGCTCAACCAACAAGAACTGTTTATGATATTTTAAGGAAGGCAGAATTCTTTAAAGAAAAAGAAAGAACTTTGAGTTAATTGAAGAACTAAATGAATCAAAAAATAGGATAGGAGAAGATTATTAGTATTCCTAGTTGTCTAATTATTTAGACACAATTTACCTCTTTTTTAATCCTATTTGGATTTATATTATATCGTGCCAATCCAACATAAGCCCCTATTTTATTTACTTTTTCTATCTAATTTGTTTTCTTACCATTGTATTTCCATTGACAAAGGTCTATTGAACAAATAGAATTTGTAGATAGATGGGTCTCTTTATCCTCACTCCATATTCAATTTTTCCGCCTACACTTCGCTCAAATGATAAGGGTGTTCCTCTTGCATGTATTCTCATACAATATAATATATATTTTTTATAATATATATTTTTTGTTAATAAAAATCGCTAAAAATAAGGAGAATTTGGCCATCGTGATTAGGGTCGCTCTTTTTTTAACTTTACTTTAGTGGAATTTCACCGGACCTGTTCGTTTTGGCATTTGAGTGTTTTTCATGGTCGATAAAAAAAATCTTTTGATGTCTTGCTAGTTCAATGTTTTGACAGAAGCGCGCGGTGTAATTCCATTGATTTTTGGATTTCGATCGTATCTAAGATCCTTTTTTTATCTGGGTTGCTAACTCAATGGTAGAGTACTCGGCTTTTAAGTGCGACTATGATCTTTTACACATTTGGATGAAACAACAAATTCGTCCAGACTCTTGGTAGAGTCTAGAAGACCACGACTGATCCTCAAAGGTAATGAATGGAAAAAATAGCATGTCGTAATAAAATCAATCTTTTTTGAATGGAATCCAAAATTACGATTTTCTGGGTCTAATGAATAAATGGATAGAGCCTGGCTCCAATTCTGGTAAAATAAAAAGCAACGAGCTGAACTTCCTAATTGGAATGATTCCCCGCTCTAATTAGACGTTAAAAATAGATTAGTGCCGGATGCGGGGAAAGGTTGGGTTTTCCTATGAGTGGACCCTTTATTTTTTCTTTTTTTTTTTAGAAATCCTAATTATTCTTGATTATGGATTGAATAAGGGATGTTATGGATTGAATGTGTAAAAGAAGCAGTATATTGATAAAGAGGCTGTATTCCAAAGTCAAAAGAGCGATTGGCCTGCAAAAATAAAAAACTTGTTCTGTTCTTTTTTTTTAATTAGAACAAACATAAACTAATTGGGTAGAAAAGGAGCAGAAAAAGATCTGTGGATTAGACTCCCTTTCTTTCCAGGGTTTGTATTAAAAATGCAACACCCTGTTCTGACCATATTGCACTATGTATCATCATTCGATAAACCGAGAAATGCTTCTTCTCTCTGATTCAAGTAGAAATACAAATGGAAAAATTCGAAGGGTATTCAGAAAAACATAAATCTCGTCAACAATACTTTGTCTACCCACTTCTCTTTCAGGAATATATTTATGCATTTGCCCACCATTATGGATTAAATGGTTCTGAACCTGTGGAAATAGTTGTTAGTTGTAATAACAAGAAATTTAGTTCACTACTTGTGAAACGTTTAATTATTCGAATGTATCAGCAGAATTTTTTGGATAACTCGGTTAATCATCCTAACCAAGATCGATTATTGGATTACAAAAATTATTTTTATTCTGAGTTTTATTCTCAGATTCTATCTGAAGGGTTTGCGATCGTTGTGGAAATCCCATTCTCGCTACGGGAATTTTTTTGTCTGAAAGAAAAAGAAATACCAAAGTTTCAGAATTTACGCTCTATTCATTCAATATTTCCCTTTTTAGAAGACAAATTTTTGCATTTGGATTATCTATCACATATAGAAATACCCTATCCTATCCATTTGGAAATCCTGGTTCAACTCCTTCAATACCGTATCCAAGATGTTCCATCTTTGCATTTATTGCGATTCTTTCTCAACTATTATTCGAATTGGAATAGTTTTATTACTTCAATGAAATCCATTTTTTTTTTTCAAAAAGAAAATAAAAGACTATTTCAATTCCTATATAACTCTTATGTATCAGAATATGAATTTTTTTTGTTGTTTCTTCGTAAACAATCTTCTTGCTTACCATTAGCATCTTCTGGAACTTTTCTGGAACGAATCCACTTTTCTAGGAAGATGGAACATTTTGGGATAATGTACCCTGGTTTTTCTCGGAAAACCCTATGGTTCTTTATGGATCCTCTTATGCATTATGTTCGATATCAAGGAAAGGCAATTCTTGCATCAAAAGGCACTTTTTTTTTGAAGAAGAAATGGAAATGCTACCTTATCAATTTCTGGCAATATTATTTCTGTTTTTGGACTCAGCCGCGAAGAATCCATATAAACCAATTAGCAAACTCTTGCTTCGATTTTATGGGGTACCTTTCAAGTGTACAAAAAAGTTCTTTGTTAGTAAGGAATCAAATGCTGGAGAATTCATTTCTAATAGATACTCGAATGAAAAAATTCGATACCATAGTCCCCGCTACTCTCCTCATAGGATACTTATCAAAAGCTCAATTTTGTACTGGATCGGGGCATCCTATTAGTAAACCCATTTGGACAGATTTATCAGATTGGGATATTCTTGATCGATTTGGTCGGATATGTAGAAATCTTTTTCATTATCATAGTGGATCTTCGAAAAAACGGACTTTGTATCGACTAAAGATATATACTTCGACTTTCATGTGCTAGAACTTTAGCTCGTAAACATAAAAGCACGGTACGAACTTTTATGCAACGATTGGGTTCGGCATTTTTAGAAGAATTTTTTATGGAAGAAGAGCAAGTTTTTTCTTTGATGTTCACCAAAACAACTCTTTTTTCTTTCTGTGGATCACACACTGAGCGTATTTGGTATTTGGATATTATACGTATCAATGACCTGGTCAACCCTCTTAATTAATCATTAGACGAAATTAAGAAACAGGAAAGGGTTGATAAATGATCAAGAAAAAACTTTTCTATTTTTCATTCTGAAATGTTCTTTTTATTATAATAAAGAGTAGGTGAATCAACTTACTAATTAAAAAAATTAGTAGAACTTCCTCTTTGGAATAGAAATTGGCTATTTCTACATAGGGAAAGTCGTGTGCAATGAAAAATGCAAGCACGATTTGGGGAGGGATTTTTCTCTATTGTAACAAGGAAGAATTATCTACTCCATCCGACTAGTTCCGGGTTCGAGTCCCGGGCAACCCATATAGAAAAGACCCATCAAAGTTTTTCACTTTGACTCACTTCATTTACAAATACAAAATTATTGGTTTGGTTAATTTAGTTATATGGATAGCTAATCTTTGGGCTGACTTGGTTGACATTGGTATATAGTCTATGTTATACTGTTAAATAACAAGCCTTCTATTATCTATATTCTAGTTAATACGTGTGCTTGGGAGTCCTTGCAATTTGAATAAACCAAGATCTTACCATGACTGCAATTTTAGAGAGACGCGAAAGTACAAGCCTGTGGGGTCGCTTCTGCAACTGGATAACTAGCACTGAAAATCGTCTTTACATCGGATGGTTCGGTGTTTTGATGATCCCTACCTTATTGACCGCAACTTCTGTATTTATTATCGCCTTCATCGCTGCCCCTCCAGTAGATATTGATGGTATTCGTGAGCCTGTTTCTGGTTCTTTACTTTATGGAAACAATATTATCTCTGGTGCTATTATCCCTACTTCTGCGGCGATCGGATTGCACTTTTACCCAATTTGGGAAGCTGCATCTGTTGATGAGTGGTTATACAATGGTGGTCCTTATGAGCTAATTGTTCTACACTTCTTACTTGGTGTAGCTTGTTATATGGGTCGTGAGTGGGAACTTAGTTTCCGTCTGGGTATGCGTCCTTGGATTGCTGTTGCATATTCAGCTCCTGTTGCAGCTGCTACTGCTGTTTTCTTGATTTACCCTATTGGTCAAGGAAGCTTTTCTGATGGTATGCCTTTAGGAATCTCTGGTACTTTCAACTTTATGATTGTATTCCAGGCAGAGCACAACATCCTTATGCATCCATTCCACATGTTAGGTGTAGCTGGTGTATTCGGCGGTTCCCTATTCAGTGCTATGCATGGTTCCTTGGTAACCTCTAGTTTGATCAGGGAAACTACTGAAAATGAATCCGCTAATGAGGGTTACAAATTTGGTCAAGAGGAAGAAACTTATAATATTGTGGCTGCTCATGGTTATTTTGGCCGATTAATCTTCCAATATGCTAGTTTCAACAACTCTCGTTCTTTACACTTCTTCTTGGCTGCTTGGCCTGTAGTAGGAATCTGGTTCACTGCTTTAGGTATTAGTACTATGGCTTTCAACCTAAATGGTTTCAATTTCAACCAATCTGTAGTTGATAGTCAAGGTCGCGTTATTAATACTTGGGCTGATATCATCAACCGTGCTAACCTTGGTATGGAAGTAATGCACGAACGTAATGCTCACAACTTCCCTCTAGACTTAGCTGCTGTTGAAGTTCCATCTATTAATGGATAAGGTTTTTCTGCTAACATATAAGAATTTTTGAAGACAGAAATACCCAATATCTTGTTCTAGCAAGATATTGGGTATTTCTGTCTTTATTTTGAATCTTTTTTTCTTCTTAATCTTTCTATTCAGAATTCAGTTAACGACGAGATTTAGTATCCTTTCTTGCATTTTCATAACTCGTGAAATGCCGAGTAGGCACGAATTCCCCCAATTTGCGACCTACCATAGGATTTGTTATGTAAATAGGTATATGTTCCTTTCCATTATGAATCGCGATTGTATGGCCAACCATTGTGGGTAGAATGCTAGATGCCCGGGACCACGTTACTATTGTTTCTTTCTCCTCCTTCATATTGACCTTTTCTATCTTTGCCAATAAATGATGAGCTACAAAAGGATTCGTTTTTTTTCGTGTCACAGCTGATTACTCCTTTTTTCCTTTTTAAAGAGTGGCATTCTATGTCCAATATCTCGATCGAAGTACGGAGGTCAGAATAAATAGAATAATGATCAATGGAAAAAAGAAAAAAATCCTTTAGCTGGATAAGGGGCGGATGTAGCCAAGTGGATCAAGGCAGTGGATTGTGAATCCACCATGCGCGGGTTCAATTCCCGTCGTTCGCCCATCGCATTATTGCAAATTCCAAAAATGCAATTTTCCATATTCCTAGTTACGTATTTACTTACGGCGACGAAGAATAAAACTATCGCTATATTTTTTCCTTTTCCTAGTTCTTCTTCCAAGCGCAGGATAACCCCAAGGGGTTGTGGGTTTTTTTCTACCAATGGGAGCTTTCCCTTCACCGCCCCCATGGGGGTGGTCCACAGGGTTCATAACTACCCCTCTTACTACGGGGCGTTTACCTAGCCAACACTTAGATCCGGCTCTACCCAAACTTTTTTGGTTCACCCCAACATTACCCACTTGTCCGACTGTTGCTAAGCAGTTTTGGGATACTAAACGGACCTCCCCAGATGGTAATCTTAAAGTGGCCGATTTACCCTCTTTTGCAATGAGTTTCGCTACAGCACCTGCTGCTCTAGCTAATTGCCCACCCCTTCCACGTGTGATTTCTATGTTATGCATGGCCGTGCCTAAGGGCATATCGGTTGAAGTAGATTCTTCTTTTCTCTCAAAAAACCCCTTCCCAAACTGTACAAGCTTCTTCCAAAGCATACGGCTTTCTAGATGTATATGACGATCTCTAGACAGATGGATCTTATATGAATCATATGATGAAGTACCACATGAGTGGATATATAGGAAAGGAATCCAAATCTGCCGAATCGCTCATGTTATGATCTTCTACATCCTAGGTCTCTGCGTTCCGTCATCTGGCTTATGTTCTTCATGTAGCATTCAGATCGAATGACTCTATGAAATTACGTCGATACTTCCACATATTATGGGTAACGTAGGAGACATCCCTATTTTCCCCCGGGGGTCTTAATTACCACTGCTTAGCTTTCAATTTGCCTCTGACCATCAAATTAAATGTGAATAACCCGTCCTCCTCTCTTTGAAACAAGGGGCGCTTCCGGTTCTGTGCGTGCTTCAAACAATTTTGTCTTCTCCATATTACCATATCTCTAGAGCCAATAATTTTCTATGAGGAACTACTGAACTCAATCACTTGCTGCCGTTACTCAACAGTTTTCTGTTGAGGTCTATCCCGTAGAGGTAGTCAAATTGGATCAGTGATCGATTTCTAGGTTTCGTCGTAAACCTAATTGGTTACTTCCAATTACGTAAATCAATAGTTCAAACCGCACTCAAAGGTAGGGCATTTCCCATTGATATAGGAACTTTTGTACCAGAAACAATAGTATCTCCAATTATAGCCCCTCTGGGATGTAAAATATATCTCTTCTCACCATCCCCATAGTGTATGAGACAAATGTATGCATTTCGATTAGGGTCGTATTCTATGGTTACGATTCTACCAGATATGTCTTTTTGATTCCGTCGAAAATCTATTTTACGGTATAGGCGCTTATGACCTCCCCCTCTATGCCTTGCGGTAATGATTCCTCTGGAATTACGACCTTTACCACAACGGTGCCGTCCATGGATCAAATTATTTCGTGGATTGGATTTCACTTGCCTGTCTACGGTTCCCTTGCGTGTGCTCGGGATAGGTGTTTTGTATAAATGTTTCGCCGTATTATTAAGTATTCTCCTTTAGTTTTTTTCTCTATCTAGAAGTGGAATAGAATAACCCGGTTGAAGGGTAATGATCATACGTCTGTAATGCATTGTATGGCCCAGAATAGGTCCTATTCTTCTACCTTTTCCAGGTAGTCGATGGCTATTCACAGCTACCACCTTAACACCAAAGAAGAGTTCGACCCAATGCTTTATTTCTGTCTTAGTGAATCCCGATTCGACATTAAAAGTATATTGATTCTTTCCCAATAAACGAAGACTTTTTTCTGTAAATACTGCGTATTTGATTCCATCCATAAATCGACTTTCCCTCCTATGCTCTGAGTTCCAGTATCGATAAGAATTCGAGTTCTTATTGTTCTTATGTTATGGTATGAATATACCATACCAATTCGTTATGTATGGATGATGGATGAGATTCCATGGATAGAGAGCCAGTTCCAATAGACTTATGGAATGTTCCCGTTCGTGTGCATCCAGCAGGAATTGAACCCGCAAATTTACCAATTATGAGTTGGGCGCTTTAACCATTCAGCCATGGATGCTTAACAGGGATCATCGTACATCGTAAATAACCAATTTTCATATAGAAAGACATATCATAGAAAAATGAAATCGAAAATATTCCGAGATGGCAAATATTCGGAGATGACTATGAAAACACCTCTCTGGATCCTCGAATTGAAAGAGAGATTGAGAGGGATCAAGAATCCTAATTCTCGCTATTTGGAATGGATCCAATTCTATTGAGTCTGACTCATAGTGATCATTTCTCTTTAGCAAAGAATGACCTTGGTTATCAAAGGATTGAACAACCGGGATCCATTTACTTATGATACCTAGTTGGCATTGATAACAAGGATCTAATGAATTATGAGTTTAATAGATCCTCTTTAGCAGAAAGACGTATATTCCTTGCTCAT
>NW_028260729.1:0-5000 GCF_056163025.1 Triticum urartu | reverse complement strand
AATAATGACAATCGTTTCAGTATGTTAAGGATACAGATGTATCCACAATTCATTTAGAGTTACTTAATAGTCTATTTCTTATACCATATCTCTATCCCGTGAAATTCTCGAGCCAAAAGATGGATGCATATGCTGTGTTTCATTTTGCTAAATGATATCAATTAAATGGTGTATCAATTCCATAAATTGCATATAGCAATAAATAAATCAGCAAAATTCTTTCTAATATTTTAGATAGAAGAAACATTTCTTCTATCTAAAATATTAGAAAGAATGTACCCTTCTATCCAAATCCAATTTGCATCGATAAAATAAATCCAAATTCCAGTAGTAGATGAATAATTGCAAATTTGTGTGTGTACGAGATTAGAATAACTTCAAAATAACTGACATAATTTTGTATTTTTCCTGATCAGAAAAATACATGAAAAAGAAAGGAGGTAGAAAAATTTTTGGATTTATGGTTAAAGAAGAAAAAGAAGAAAACAGGGGTTCTGTTGAATTTCAAGTATTCAGTTTCACCAATAAGATACGGAGACTTGCTTCACATTTGGAATTACACAAAAAAGATTTTTCATCGGAAAGAGGTCTACGAAGACTTTTGGGAAAACGTCGACGTTTGCTGGCTTATTTGGCAAAGAAAAATAGAGTACGTTATAAGAAATTAATCGGTCAGTTGAATATTCGGGAGCAGTAATTTAATCGTTCAAATTTTTTTCTTGTTTTATTATTTTTTTAGTAGTCTTATAGTAGTCTTAGATTTTTCATTTTGATGAGCCTCGCTTTGAGGAATTCATGGAATAATCCATTTTCATGGAATAATGAATTAAGGAAGAAAGGATATGAGTCTACCGCTTACAAGAAAAGATCTCATGATAGTCAATATGGGCCCTCAACACCCATCAATGCATGGTGTTCTTCGACTGATCGTTACTCTCGATGGTGAGGATGTTATTGATTGTGAACCCATATTAGGGTATTTACACAGAGGAATGGAAAAAATCGCGGAAAACCGAACTATTATACAATACTTACCTTATGTAACAAGGATATAGAGAGATTGTAGAAAGGGGATAGGATAGTTATTTTTGCAAGAGACTTGTTGTAAATTCCTTAACTTAAGAAAGAAAAAAGAATAAAAACACAGATACATAACATAAAAAAAAGAATAAATAAGACGAGATTCGACCTCCCCCTACATATTTAATTTCCTCTCCTATACAAAAACTAGCAAGACCCACTCCATTGGTAATTCCATCAATAACACCCTTATCAAAAAACTCCGTGAGTTCGGTTAACCCTCTTATACCGAGGGTAAAGACCCTAGTATAGAAAATATCTATATAACCACGATTATATGACCAACTGTATATATTTTTTTTTACTTGATCTAAAAATTCTTTTTTAGGATTTCCTTTGTAAAAAGAGTTTATTAAATCCAAATTCTGAAAAAAAGAATAAGCGGATCCATAGAAGATATATGCTATGAATAAACCAAAGATAGCTAGACTTACAGAAGAAATTGCATTAGTAATAAATTCATATGAATTTACAAAAGAATTAGAACTTTCCTGGGTAAAGTTTATTGAGGGAGTTAACCACTTTGATAATATGGTTAACTCTGCTATTCCATTACCAATTCCTCCATTATCAAAAGAGATTCCTATGAATCCAATGAACAAAGTGAAAAGTAGTAATATAAGAAGAGGAAATAACATAGTATTTCCCGTTTCATGCGGATAGGCAAAAGTTTTTTTAGCCCCAAAAGACGTAGTAAAGGATCCTATCCTATTTCTTGTATTACCTTGAATTTTTGGTATATTTTGTGAAAAAAAAGAAACTCCACTCTTCGTTGTTGATAAAACGAAATCCCTATTCACTCCTTTGGGTATCCTTTTTCCCCATAAGGATATTGAATACAAGGAACTCTCTTTAGTGCTACTGTAATTTTGAAAATGAACACGCAAATACCCATCAAATGTAAGTAAATATATCCGAAACATATAAAAGGCAGTTAATCCTGCAGTAAAGGAGGCTATTATTCCAAAAAAGGGCGAATACAACCAACTATTACTAAGGATTTCATCTTTGGACCAGAAGCAAGCAAGAGGTGGAATACCACAAAGAGAAAGTGTACCCCATAAAAAAGTAGTTCTTGTGATTGGAATGTATTTTCTTAAACCGCCCATAAGAACCATATTTTGACTTTTATCTGGTGAATATCCAACAAGAGGTTCCATTGAATGAATAACGGATCCGGATCCCAAGAACAATAAAGCTTTTGAATAAGCATGAGTGATCAAATGGAATAAAGCAGCTTGATAAGAACCTATACCTAGAGCTAACATCATATAACCCAATTGAGACATTGTAGAATAGGCTAAGCTTCTTTTAATATCTCTCTGAGCAAGAGCTAAAGTAGCTCCTAAGAATAGTGTTATTGTACCTACTAAAGAAATAAAACTCATTATCAAAGGTAAAGATATGAAAAGAGGAAGAAGTCGAGCTAGAAGAAAAATTCCCGCAGCAACCATAGTTGCTGCGTGTATAAGAGCCGAAATAGGAGTGGGCCCTTCCATAGCATCGGGTAACCATACGTGAAGAGGGAATTGTGCGGATTTCGCAACTGCACCAAGGAATAATAAAAAAGCACACAAAGTAGTAAGTAAAGAGTTAATTCCATTATTAGGAATCCAGTTATTAGCTATTTTGAACAAATCCCTAAACTCTAAACTACCTGTTATCCAAAAAAAACCTAAAATTCCTAATAATAGACCAAAATCCCCTACACGATTAGTTACAAAAGCTTTTTGACAAGCACTCGCTGCGATTGGTCGTGTAAACCAAAAGCCTATCAATAAATAAGAACACATTCCCACGAGTTCCCAAAAAAAATAAATTTGTATCAAATTGGAGCTAGTAACCAATCCCAACATGGAAGTATTGAAAAAACTTATATAAACAAAAAATCTCAAATATCCTTCATCGTGAGACATATAACCATCACTATAAATAAGAACCAGGATTCCTACAGTAGTAATTAGTATTAACATAATAGAAGTAAGTGGGTCAATCAAGTATCCAAATTCTAAAGAAAAATCATTATTGACGGTCCAAGACCATAGATATTGATAGATCGAACTTCCATTTATTTGTTGAATAGACAGTTGAACTGAGAATACCATAGCTATACTTAAGAGTAAAACACTAGGAAAAGCCCATATGCGACGAAGATTTTTTGTTGCTGTCGGAATAAGAATAAGGCCAAATCCCATTGACATAATAACTGGAAGTGGGAGAAGAGGGATTACCCATGCATATTGATATGTATGTTCCATAAGAAAAGAAATTGCAATTTTTACTTCAATTTTTACTTCAATTTTTCTATAAAATTGTTTCCGATTCACCAAACCAATTCTTATCTCTTTCTGAAAGAATAAATAAAAAGAATAAGAAAAAATACTGAAATTCTTAATTTTTCCAAAATTTATCTCATTGAAATAATTAAAAATTAAGAATGGGTTTAGTTGGTTAAATTAAAAAAGTTAATAAAATAACTAGGTAACGAAGTTATTTTATTAACTAAATAAAGATATTTATAAAAATAAAAAAAAAAAAGTGGAATCATTTTACTTTCTATTCATAATTCATTTTTATATTTCTTTAAAACAAAGATGAAACAGCTCTCTTGTTCCATAATTAACTGATTGAGTGAATTCCAATGAAAACCTATGTTTATAAGAAATTATCGAATAGTCCTTACTTCATATAGAACTAAAATTCTAATGACTATAAATTACCTAAGTTTTAGAATGTCTTGTTTAAGAGACTCAGTATTTTTTGTTTTGATTGGAATTCCTTTCCTTTATGGAATACCATTCTGAACTTAATTAACTATTTTCATTTTCCCTTCTTTTTATCCCCCCGTCTTATCTTATATGGGGGATAGGCTTCCATACCATATATCTATATATGGAGTATACTTGATATATAAATAGATATAAATAGATTTAAATGAGAAACCCTTCTATATATTCTATATTATTAAAAAAAAAGTATAAAATATATAAAGAAAAAATGTTAAAAAATTCTTGTTGTCTTATCCGCATTAGACAAAATGAAGTAAAAAATAATTCAAAATTTAAGTATCTTTCAGTATCTAAGTATAAATACTAATAAAAAGAAGAAAGAAGGATTGATTTGCAGCAATAGATGTCTTTCACATACAACTAGAAAAAAGTAATTTCCTTTTTGAATGGCAGTTCCAAAAAAACGTACTTCAATGTCAAAAAAGCGTATTCGTAAAAATATTTGGAAGAAAAAGACTTATTTTTCCATAGTACAATCTTATTCTTTAGTAAAATCAAGATCATTTTCGAGCGGTAATGAGCATCCAAAACCAAAGGGTTTTTCTGGGCAACAAACAAATAATAAGATTTTGGAATAATATGAATTGACTTATCAAAAAAGAATTCCAATTATTTAATAATTTGGATTCTTCTTTGAATGTACTTTTATGTGTCGAATTACTCGGTACAATATTCTTAGAACAAAAAACCCCTCTTATCTTATATATACAAGAAAAAAAAAGTTTTGTTTGGTATACTGTGTGCTAAGTATTCTTTTCCTATCAATGAACTTTTCATAATTTTCCTAATAGAATCCTCATATTCTATTAGGAAAATTATGAAAAGTGGAGTATTCTTACAATAGGACTTACAACTTCCACCTATCTTCTCCAAAATCATAAGGTTAGTAAATCTTATTAATAAGAGCATAAAGACTTTCATTCTAGAAATTTTTAAAAAATCCAAAAAGCCTTTTCTATTTATCCATTTTATTTTAATTTCATCATTAAATAGAAACCCTTTTGGATTTTTTTCATTGTATTGAAAGAATTTTCAAAATGTAAAGGGGAAATTAATTAGAAAAAATTAGTTCTATAATTGCAAGTTAGAAAAAAGAAGTTCCAACTCTTTCAAGCAGTGTTTGTGTTTCTA